>NC_091220.1:6043782-6097873 GCF_040958095.1 Procambarus clarkii
AGTCAATATGTATGTCATCTATAAAACCAAAGAATGAATAAAAACACACACACACAAACCTACATAATAGTACTAGGAAGATTGTATGGCATAAAAAAAAAAAAGTACTCCCATTGGGTCGTTTGAACTCGCGACTTCCAAAACACCAGCCACACACCTTACCACCCAGCCACCATAGAGTTGGTATAATTGTGCAACTTTAGTTATAAAACTAAAGTTCTTATTGTCTCAAATCTTATTGTCTGTTCTATGAAAAGGCATGATGTAAATTATGTATTTTTTGAATGATTGAATTGTAGGCACATTAAGCGGATTCGATATTTGATATATCCAGAAAAGGTGATTTCTGTTCAGTTTTAAAATGCATCACCGTTAACGCTAAAGGACTGGTAAAACGACTCGATGTTTGTCATTTTTAAAATAAACACTAAAACTAGGCCCTTAACATATATAATGTTTGAATATAAATTGAATGCATATAAATACAAAGTGGGAGTGGCTGGCTGGCTGGCTGGCTGGCTGGCTGGCTGGCTGGCTGGCTGGCTGGCTGGCTGCCTGCCTGCCTGCCTGGCTGGCTGGCTGGCTGGCTGGCTGGCTGGCTGGCTGCCTGCCTGCCTGCCTGCCTGCCTGCCTGCCTGCCTGCCTGCCTGCCAGCCTGCCTGCCTGCCTGCCTGCCTGCCTGCCTGCCTGCCTGGCTGGCTGGCTGGCTGGCTGGCTGGCTGCCCGCCCGCCCGCCCGCCTGCCGCCCGCCTGCTTGCCTTGCCTTGCCTGTCCTGTCCTGTTATTGCCTTGCCTTGCCTTGCCTTGCCTTGCCTTGCCTTGCCTTGCCTTGCCTTGCCTTGCCTTGCCTTGCCTTGCCTTGCCCTGCCCTGCCTTGGCTGCAGCTGGCTGGCTGGCCGTAAATCAACTCTTAACAACACCACACCACACCACACCATCACTCATCACCCATCACCCACCACCGGCCCCAGTCTCCCAGCCTCTCTTATATACCCGAGCAGGCCCTTTAAATTATTTGAATTGTTGCACTTCGGCCAATGGCACGATCGCTGCTGCTCAAACATATTCTGGTTCACAAGTATTATAATATATTATATTATATTATATTATATATATATATATATATATATATATATATATATATATATATATATATATATATATATATATATATATATATATATATATTTATTCATGAAACACATTAAAACCTTGATCATTTATTCATTCATTACGTCTAGTGAAGAATTGCTTTTGTTCATTTGTATGATTAAAAATTGATAGAATATGAATTCCTCGCTTAAAGTAAAATATAAAATATATATTGGATTTATATGATTGGTTAATATTCCAAGTGATGCTGAATATCCCCTATAATTTTGTTTTGTTTGTTTGTTATGTACACATTCCAAATGAAATCAATATAAATGTTATTATTAATGTTTGAAAGTTGATTGTCTACTTGAATCTCTCTATTAAAGTGTGTGTGGCTCCGGATGGAGCCTGGTTATGGTATTTGTCGTGGTGGGTGGCAGAAGTGCTTACTTCTTCTCTGTCTTCTTTGGCAAAAGAACTGCCTGAATGTTTGGAAGAACACCTCCCTGTGCAATGGTTACGCCAGACAGAAGTTTGTTGAGTTCTTCGTCGTTGCGGATGGCCAACTGCAAGTGACGTGGGATGATACGGGTCTTCTTGTTGTCACGTGCGGCGTTACCGGCGAGCTCCAGAACTTCGGCAGCGAGGTATTCCATGACGGCTGCCAGGTAGACAGGAGCGCCAGCACCGACGCGTTCGGCGTAGTTGCCTTTACGCAGCAGACGGTGAATTCTGCCCACGGGGAACTGAAGTCCGGCCCTGCTGGAGCGAGACTTTGACTTGCCCTTCACTTTGCCTCCCTTGCCGCGTCCTGACATTGCTGCTGCTGTTGTGGGTTTGTGGTGTTTTATGCCGGCCCGCAGATCGAGCTTCGTGTTATATACCCCGCTCAGGATCAAGGGAGTCCGCCACTGACCAATCAGCGCGCTCCGCCACGCGACCCGCTCTGAGCTGAGTCGCGAGCGGGATATAAAAGGAAAGCTCGACTCGCGCAAAAGTTCATTATTGTATCGCAACGCCAGCCAGCACGAGCATCATCATGCCACCCAAGGCATCTGGAAAGGCTGCCAAGAAGGCCGGAAAGGCCCAGAAGGCCATTGCCAAGGGCGATAAGAAAAAGAAGCGCAGGAGGAAGGAGAGCTACAGCATCTACATCTACAAAGTGCTGAAGCAGGTCCACCCCGACACTGGTATCTCTTCCAAAGCCATGTCGATCATGAACTCGTTCGTGAACGACATCTTCGAGCGCATCGCCGCCGAGGCTTCTCGCCTGGCCCACTACAACAAGCGTTCCACCATTACCAGTCGGGAGATCCAGACGGCTGTAAGGCTCCTGTTGCCCGGAGAACTGGCCAAGCACGCCGTCTCTGAGGGCACTAAGGCCGTCACCAAGTACACCTCCTCCAAGTAAACGGCTTACTTACTGCCCTGTGGTGGTGGCTTGGCCTCAAACCAACAAACTCGGCTCCATTGGAGCCACACTTTAATTTCTAAAGAGATTGTGAGTGTTAGACACCAATACTATTATAACAAAAACCTCTGTCACTGAAAGCAAATAGCTATAAAATGAGAATATTTATGAAACTGTCTGTGTGTGTTTCTCTCTCTCAGTCTCTGTCTGTCTGTCTGTCTGTCTCTGTCTCTGTCTCTGCATGTCTCTCTCTCTCTCTCTCTCTCTCTCTCTCTCTCTCTCTCTCTCTCTCTCTCTCTCTCTCTCTCTCTCTCTCTCTCTCTCTCTCTCTCTCTCTCTCTCTCAACACACATATAAACACTCGGTATCTTTTTTCTAGAGATTAGAGATTCATTGTTATGTTCCACATTAGGATTACTATGCAGGCCACCCTCTTAAGGTTTGAAAATGTCAAGAAAACGGTTAATTTAAAATGTCATCTCCTAACTTAACAGATTAAGCCAGAGGACCAAAAACAGAATAAAACAGGACAGGACAGTATGTCACTTATACAAGCTGCTTTTATTTCTAGTACAGTATGACAATTTTTTTTTTTTTTTTTTTTGGAGGGGGGGGGGGGGGAGGATCCTTGGCAGTGCATAAGAATGAAAAGCGACGGCGTTTTGTTTGTAAGAGGACAGGTTGTACTACAAATGACTTGATTTATTGATATCACGTGTACAGTGTATGTATGCCACCTAAATTATTGTATTTATTTATTTATTATATGTATAGATGAAGGTTAATTCATATGACTGATGCTAGGAATGTCTGAAATCTCCTTAGAAGGATATTTTGGCCCTGAGAAGGGCCGAGTTTGGTGTATACTAGGGTGGTCGTTTTAGCTTATGCACGCTCTCCACGGATACGGCGAGCAAGCTGAATGTCCTTTGGCATGATGGTGACACGCTTGGCGTGGATGGCACAGAGGTTAGTGTCCTCGAAGAGACCGACCAGGTAAGCCTCGGATGCCTCCTGTAAAGCCATGACGGCAGACGACTGGAAGCGAAGATCGGTCTTGAAGTCCTGGGCAATCTCGCGCACCAGACGCTGGAAGGGAAGTTTCCTGATGAGCAACTCTGTGCTCTTCTGGTAACGACGGATCTCACGCAGGGCGACCGTTCCGGGCCTGTAACGGTGAGGCTTCTTCACGCCCCCTGTGGCAGGAGCAGATTTGCGTGCTGCCTTGGTGGCCAGCTGCTTACGAGGAGCCTTGCCTCCCGTGGACTTGCGAGCAGTCTGCTTGGTGCGAGCCATGGTGAACAACTGTGGTTTGTGATGGCCGGCGCCGAAAAATTTTTGCTTATATACGCCGTCTCGAGGCGCTTGCTCGAGCGCCATTGGCTGCTCGACTCGCCTACGTCACCCCGTTGCCCCTCCCCTCCTTCCTCTGGCTGCAGCCAACAGGCAGCTCACCTCAAACACTATTATCGCTGATTTTGCTCTATTTTTTGGATTTGTGCAAAAGTCATTTCACAGAGACGTGAAACAGACGAGTAGGCAACTGCAGTTTTGAAAGCGTTGTGAGAAAGCCGTGTTTCTGCTCGAGTACAAGCATAAAGTAAGGACAGGCAGGAGTTAGGAGTTGCCATGCTACAAGTACGTCCGCTTGACGGGATATAGTCTGGGGAAATCGTGCCGAAATTTTATTATTCACACAACTTCAACACCATGACTGGACGCGGCAAGGGAGGCAAGGGACTCGGAAAGGGTGGCGCCAAGCGTCATCGTAAGGTGCTACGTGACAACATCCAGGGCATCACCAAGCCCGCTATTCGTCGCTTAGCTCGTCGTGGCGGCGTGAAGCGTATTTCGGGTCTCATCTACGAAGAGACCCGTGGCGTCCTGAAGGTGTTCCTCGAGAACGTCATCCGTGATGCTGTAACCTACACGGAACACGCCAAGAGGAAGACCGTCACTGCCATGGACGTGGTGTACGCTCTGAAGCGCCAGGGTCGTACCCTCTACGGATTCGGCGGATAAGAGCTTGGCTAATCCATCGATTCCACCCACCACCACCTCAAAACGGGACCTAATTAGGTCCCTATACTTTTTTACTGAAGGGCTTAATAGACGATAACATAAATTGTTTTGATATCAGCTAGCACATTGGGTCTTATGAAATCTATTTTTTATCCTCGCATGCTTAAAGGGACTCTGATTGGGGAGGGAGGGGTGGGGGGGGGGGGGAAGGTTTGTTCCGTTATATACTAGCAGAGCAGGATCATTGGTGGTGGTGGGGGGGGGGGGGTGAGGGAGAGAGAGAGAGAGAGAGAGATCTTTCCCAACTCTTCCTTTTTACATGAGTGAGCTACCCGTTTTATTCATTTTATCCTTCTCAGAGCTGTTTTGATAGTATCCAAATGATGGTAAATGAAAAGGGAGGACACGAATATCTACCCAGAATTCAGGACTGGCAATCGATATGCATGTTTGAGTGCGAATCTTTTTCTCTCTCAACTTAGGTATACGTTTATGTCGTACCTAAAAGCGAGAACCACACTATTGGGACAAGTATGCAAGGCCCAATTTTCCTAACAAGCACAGTTAATTTTGTTATTTTCGAACATTTCTTTCCAAATTGGTTTATCCAATTAACAGTATTATATTAAGATCATGAATTGCTGGGTTAGGTTAGGTTAGGTTAGCTTAGCTTAGGTTAGGTTAGGTTAGCTTAGCTTAGCTTGGGTTAGCTTAGGTTAGGTTAGGTTAGCTTAGCTTGGGTTAGCATAGGTTAGGTTAGGTTTGATTACATTTCTATGTTAGATTTAACTCAAATTCAAAACAATTGCAGTCATTCGGCTTGTTAGTCAACTTGCCTCTAATAGGGGCAATTTGTCTAACAAGACTATTTAGTTTTGTGTGCATATATATATATATATATATATATATATATATATATATATATATATATATATATATATATATATATATATATATATATATATATATATATATATATATATATATATATTATAGCTTCAAGACTCCGAACCAATATAGAAGCATCAAGAGGAAGTGCTTGTGTTATGGGCCAATAGGCCTTCTGCAGTTACTTCCATTCTTATGTTTTTATTCCCATTGGTTCGTGTTTTATCTTGTGTAAATGTCAATCACCTCACCCAAAACTTTGGTACCATATCACCTCACCCATGTATGTGTATATATATATATATATATATATATATATATATATATATATATATATATATATATATATATATATATATATATATATATAATATACAGAGTAAATCTACCCCAAAAGTAATGATTTATTTGTCTACAAAACTAAACTCTTTTTGGAATCATATGAGGCCCCTCCACTGAGGGGGGAGGCCTGGATGTTTATTGTCATGTGTATTCATGCTGCTTGCATGTCGTCGTTTATTTTGCCTTTGTTGTTTTCTTGACAGCTTTCTTTGCCTTGGGTGGTTTGGGAGATTTTGAAGCTCTCTTTATTTTGGGCTTTTTGTTCCCAACAACAAGCTGCTGCTGCTGCTTCTTTTTCAAGGCTGTAGGTGGTTTGTTGCTTGTGGCGGCTTTCTTGGGAGTTACCACGGCCTTCTTTGCTGCTGTAGATGGTTTCTTGGTTGTGGTGGCTTTCTTGGGAGTTAGAACGGCCCTCTTCTCTGCTACGGCCAGCTTGAATGATCCACTAGCTCCACTTCCCTTGGTCTGAACAAGAATGCCGTCAGCCACTGCTTTCTTGAGAAATCTTCGGATGTAAATGGCGATCTTGGCAGCCTCGACTTTGTTGTTGGCAACAACGTACTTCTTGATTGCTTGTAGAGACGAGCCCTTACGGTCTTTGAGTGCTGCGACCGCGGCTAGAACCATTTGACTAGTTTTCGGGTGAGCAACCTGGACGCGAGGTTTCCTGGTGGTGGCCACCACAGCAGCAGCAGCCGCAGCCTTCTTGGTAGGCTTTGCTTCTACCATGATGATGATGAGATAACCAAGGTGATGAGAGACGCTCAGACAGTCACGGGGGAATGATGCTGCCGCCGCTTGAGCCGAACCTATTTATGTGCCGGCACGGTACAGAAGCTGCAACCTGGCAACTCGTCCACCAATCACGACGGTTGGTTTTACGGCTCCGAAACCTGGATCCCATATCTTCTCTAAAATAGAAGCATTTGTTCATGTTCTTTGTAAAAGTATCATAAAGCAGGACAGATGAGACAAATATCATAAAAACTGAAGAGCAGATGAGCACACACATGTATGTATTACAAAAGAAAATCCACAAATTCATTAGAAATTGGCAGGGTAGGCTGAGGAAGTAGGTAGATGTAAAATGTCTGTAAATGGCGAAAGAACATAAACCCAAGACTGAATAAACGATGTTAAATATCCATGCCAAGGAGACAAAAATATGTTAGGATACAATTACCATTAAGACACCACAAGAAGGTCCGTATCCTGCCGTGATGACTAAAAAGAGTTGGTTATTAGCCACAATGTGTAGGCAGTCTCATGCCAACGGCCATACCACGTTGAGAACACCGCTTCTCGTCCGATCAGCGAAGTTAAGCAACGTTGGGTTTGGTTAGTACTTGGATGGGTGACCGCCTGGGAACACCAAATGCTGTTGGCAATAATGTTTTTTGTTTTGTTTTGTTTTGTTTCGTTTGTTTTTGTTTGAATGGCTGGCTGGCTGGCTGGCTGGCTGGCTGGCTGGCTGGCTGGCTGGCTCCACGGGAAATTCACGGAGTTGTGTGGAATAAGGCCTGGTAAAATGAATTAATATGTATGTCATGTTTAAAACAAACTCGCTTAATATAGTGTGTGAGGCTTTATACAAAAACAAACAACCAAAACAAAACATGTTGTATATATATATATATATATATATATATATATATATATATATATATATATATATATATATATATATATATATATATATATATATATATATATATATATATATAGCTTAATCCGGGTTTGAACTCGCAACTCCAAGAATACGCATCACTTATATACACTTTACCACTGGACCACTGCAGGACACTTGATGCTGAGGTATCAATTTAATGACGTAAATGCCATTTCCACAAATAAATGATAATTTAAAAGTATTTGTATGTACAAATCTTTTCTGTTTAAAAGGCTACAATATCAGTTACTGATATAATTTGTGTTAATGTTTCTATACCCACAGGAAGGCATGTTTTTGCTTATATGTAAGGGGTACGGAGAAGGAATCCACAGACCATCATTCCCCTTCCCCCCCCCCCCCCCTCCCACCTACTACTACCACCACCACCACCACCACCACCACCACCACCACTACTCACCACTACTCACCACCAATCACCACCAATCACCACCACCACCAATCACCACCACCACACCTAACCGAAAACCCCCTAACACATCAACCCTCCCCCCAATCAACAGGCGAAATAATAACCCTCAAATGCCTGCCTGCCTGCCTGCCAGCCAGCCAATACTAACGGTCTTCTCAGAAAGAAAATCTCTTTGTATCTGTATTACTTGATGAAATGTATGATTCTAATAATGAAAATAAATTGTTATGTCGGTTGTATGAGCATAATGACCAATATGCACATGATATGAATGAATTAAATAGTGTAGTTTTAAGTAATTAGGTTGTAGACACATTAAGCGGATATGATATTTGACGCGTCCAGAACTGGTGATTTTTGGTTTAGTTTTAAATGCACCACCACCACCACCATTGCTTCCCCAGAGCCTAATTAAGGACCGGTAAAAGGAGTCAATATGTATGTCATCTATAAAACCAAAGAATGAATAAAAACACACACACACAAACCTACATAATAGTACTAGGAAGATTGTATGGCATAAAAAAAAAAAAAGTACTCCCATTGGGTCGTTTGAACTCGCGACTTCCAAAACACCAGCCACACACCTTACCACCCAGCCACCATAGAGTTGGTATAATTGTGCAACTTTAGTTATAAAACTAAAGTTCTTATTGTCTCAAATCTTATTGTCTGTTCTATGAAAAGGCATGATGTAAATTATGTATTTTTTGAATGATTGAATTGTAGGCACATTAAGCGGATTCGATATTTGATATATCCAGAAAAGGTGATTTCTGTTCAGTTTTAAAATGCATCACCGTTAACGCTAAAGGACTGGTAAAACGACTCGATGTTTGTCATTTTTAAAATAAACACTAAAACTAGGCCCTTAACATATATAATGTTTGAATATAAATTGAATGCATATAAATACAAAGTGGGAGTGGCTGGCTGGCTGGCTGGCTGGCTGGCTGGCTGGCTGGCTGGCTGGCTGGCTGGCTGGCTGGCTGGCTGGCTGCTGCCTGCCTGGCTGGCTGGCTGGCTGGCTGGCTGGCTGGCTGGCTGCCTGCCTGCCTGCCTGCCTGCCTGCCTGCCTGCCTGCCTGCCTGCCAGCCTGCCTGCCTGCCTGCCTGCCTGCCTGCCTGCCTGCCTGGCTGGCTGGCTGGCTGGCTGGCTGGCTGCCCGCCCGCCCGCCCGCCTGCCCGCCCGCCTGCTTGCCTTGCCTTGCCTGTCCTGTCCTGTTATTGCCTTGCCTTGCCTTGCCTTGCCTTGCCTTGCCTTGCCTTGCCTTGCCTTGCCTTGCCTTGCCTTGCCTTGCCTTGCCCTGCCCTGCCTTGGCTGCAGCTGGCTGGCTGGCCGTAAATCAACTCTTAACAACACCACACCACACCACACCATCACTCATCACCCATCACCCACCACCGGCCCCAGTCTCCCAGCCTCTCTTATATACCCGAGCAGGCCCTTTAAATTATTTGAATTGTTGCACTTCGGCCAATGGCACGATCGCTGCTGCTCAAACATATTCTGGTTCACAAGTATTATAATATATTATATTATATTATATTATATATATATATATATATATATATATATATATATATATATATATATATATATATATATATATATATATATATATATATTTATTCATGAAACACATTAAAACCTTGATCATTTATTCATTCATTACGTCTAGTGAAGAATTGCTTTTGTTCATTTGTATGATTAAAAATTGATAGAATATGAATTCCTCGCTTAAAGTAAAATATAAAATATATATTGGATTTATATGATTGGTTAATATTCCAAGTGATGCTGAATATCCCCTATAATTTTGTTTTGTTTGTTTGTTATGTACACATTCCAAATGAAATCAATATAAATGTTATTATTAATGTTTGAAAGTTGATTGTCTACTTGAATCTCTCTATTAAAGTGTGTGTGGCTCCGGATGGAGCCTGGTTATGGTATTTGTCGTGGTGGGTGGCAGAAGTGCTTACTTCTTCTCTGTCTTCTTTGGCAAAAGAACTGCCTGAATGTTTGGAAGAACACCTCCCTGTGCAATGGTTACGCCAGACAGAAGTTTGTTGAGTTCTTCGTCGTTGCGGATGGCCAACTGCAAGTGACGTGGGATGATACGGGTCTTCTTGTTGTCACGTGCGGCGTTACCGGCGAGCTCCAGAACTTCGGCAGCGAGGTATTCCATGACGGCTGCCAGGTAGACAGGAGCGCCAGCACCGACGCGTTCGGCGTAGTTGCCTTTACGCAGCAGACGGTGAATTCTGCCCACGGGGAACTGAAGTCCGGCCCTGCTGGAGCGAGACTTTGACTTGCCCTTCACTTTGCCTCCCTTGCCGCGTCCTGACATTGCTGCTGCTGTTGTGGGTTTGTGGTGTTTTATGCCGGCCCGCAGATCGAGCTTCGTGTTATATACCCCGCTCAGGATCAAGGGAGTCCGCCACTGACCAATCAGCGCGCTCCGCCACGCGACCCGCTCTGAGCTGAGTCGCGAGCGGGATATAAAAGGAAAGCTCGACTCGCGCAAAAGTTCATTATTGTATCGCAACGCCAGCCAGCACGAGCATCATCATGCCACCCAAGGCATCTGGAAAGGCTGCCAAGAAGGCCGGAAAGGCCCAGAAGGCCATTGCCAAGGGCGATAAGAAAAAGAAGCGCAGGAGGAAGGAGAGCTACAGCATCTACATCTACAAAGTGCTGAAGCAGGTCCACCCCGACACTGGTATCTCTTCCAAAGCCATGTCGATCATGAACTCGTTCGTGAACGACATCTTCGAGCGCATCGCCGCCGAGGCTTCTCGCCTGGCCCACTACAACAAGCGTTCCACCATTACCAGTCGGGAGATCCAGACGGCTGTAAGGCTCCTGTTGCCCGGAGAACTGGCCAAGCACGCCGTCTCTGAGGGCACTAAGGCCGTCACCAAGTACACCTCCTCCAAGTAAACGGCTTACTTACTGCCCTGTGGTGGTGGCTTGGCCTCAAACCAACAAACTCGGCTCCATTGGAGCCACACTTTAATTTCTAAAGAGATTGTGAGTGTTAGACACCAATACTATTATAACAAAAACCTCTGTCACTGAAAGCAAATAGCTATAAAATGAGAATATTTATGAAACTGTCTGTGTGTGTTTCTCTCTCTCAGTCTCTGTCTGTCTGTCTGTCTGTCTCTGTCTCTGTCTCTGCATGTCTCTCTCTCTCTCTCTCTCTCTCTCTCTCTCTCTCTCTCTCTCTCTCTCTCTCTCTCTCTCTCTCTCTCTCTCTCTCTCTCTCTCTCTCTCTCTCTCTCTCTCTCTCTCAACACACATATAAACACTCGGTATCTTTTTTCTAGAGATTAGAGATTCATTGTTATGTTCCACATTAGGATTACTATGCAGGCCACCCTCTTAAGGTTTGAAAATGTCAAGAAAACGGTTAATTTAAAATGTCATCTCCTAACTTAACAGATTAAGCCAGAGGACCAAAAACAGAATAAAACAGGACAGGACAGTATGTCACTTATACAAGCTGCTTTTATTTCTAGTACAGTATGACAATTTTTTTTTTTTTTTTTTTTGGAGGGGGGGGGGGGAGGATCCTTGGCAGTGCATAAGAATGAAAAGCGACGGCGTTTTGTTTGTAAGAGGACAGGTTGTACTACAAATGACTTGATTTATTGATATCACGTGTACAGTGTATGTATGCCACCTAAATTATTGTATTTATTTATTTATTATATGTATAGATGAAGGTTAATTCATATGACTGATGCTAGGAATGTCTGAAATCTCCTTAGAAGGATATTTTGGCCCTGAGAAGGGCCGAGTTTGGTGTATACTAGGGTGGTCGTTTTAGCTTATGCACGCTCTCCACGGATACGGCGAGCAAGCTGAATGTCCTTTGGCATGATGGTGACACGCTTGGCGTGGATGGCACAGAGGTTAGTGTCCTCGAAGAGACCGACCAGGTAAGCCTCGGATGCCTCCTGTAAAGCCATGACGGCAGACGACTGGAAGCGAAGATCGGTCTTGAAGTCCTGGGCAATCTCGCGCACCAGACGCTGGAAGGGAAGTTTCCTGATGAGCAACTCTGTGCTCTTCTGGTAACGACGGATCTCACGCAGGGCGACCGTTCCGGGCCTGTAACGGTGAGGCTTCTTCACGCCCCCTGTGGCAGGAGCAGATTTGCGTGCTGCCTTGGTGGCCAGCTGCTTACGAGGAGCCTTGCCTCCCGTGGACTTGCGAGCAGTCTGCTTGGTGCGAGCCATGGTGAACAACTGTGGTTTGTGATGGCCGGCGCCGAAAAATTTTTGCTTATATACGCCGTCTCGAGGCGCTTGCTCGAGCGCCATTGGCTGCTCGACTCGCCTACGTCACCCCGTTGCCCCTCCCCTCCTTCCTCTGGCTGCAGCCAACAGGCAGCTCACCTCAAACACTATTATCGCTGATTTTGCTCTATTTTTTGGATTTGTGCAAAAGTCATTTCACAGAGACGTGAAACAGACGAGTAGGCAACTGCAGTTTTGAAAGCGTTGTGAGAAAGCCGTGTTTCTGCTCGAGTACAAGCATAAAGTAAGGACAGGCAGGAGTTAGGAGTTGCCATGCTACAAGTACGTCCGCTTGACGGGATATAGTCTGGGGAAATCGTGCCGAAATTTTATTATTCACACAACTTCAACACCATGACTGGACGCGGCAAGGGAGGCAAGGGACTCGGAAAGGGTGGCGCCAAGCGTCATCGTAAGGTGCTACGTGACAACATCCAGGGCATCACCAAGCCCGCTATTCGTCGCTTAGCTCGTCGTGGCGGCGTGAAGCGTATTTCGGGTCTCATCTACGAAGAGACCCGTGGCGTCCTGAAGGTGTTCCTCGAGAACGTCATCCGTGATGCTGTAACCTACACGGAACACGCCAAGAGGAAGACCGTCACTGCCATGGACGTGGTGTACGCTCTGAAGCGCCAGGGTCGTACCCTCTACGGATTCGGCGGATAAGAGCTTGGCTAATCCATCGATTCCACCCACCACCACCTCAAAACGGGACCTAATTAGGTCCCTATACTTTTTTACTGAAGGGCTTAATAGACGATAACATAAATTGTTTTGATATCAGCTAGCACATTGGGTCTTATGAAATCTATTTTTTATCCTCGCATGCTTAAAGGGACTCTGATTGGGGAGGGAGGGGTGGGGGGGGGGGGGGGAAGGTTTGTTCCGTTATATACTAGCAGAGCAGGATCATTGGTGGTGGTGGGGGGGGGGGGTGAGGGAGAGAGAGAGAGAGAGAGAGATCTTTCCCAACTCTTCCTTTTTACATGAGTGAGCTACCCGTTTTATTCATTTTATCCTTCTCAGAGCTGTTTTGATAGTATCCAAATGATGGTAAATGAAAAGGGAGGACACGAATATCTACCCAGAATTCAGGACTGGCAATCGATATGCATGTTTGAGTGCGAATCTTTTTCTCTCTCAACTTAGGTATACGTTTATGTCGTACCTAAAAGCGAGAACCACACTATTGGGACAAGTATGCAAGGCCCAATTTTCCTAACAAGCACAGTTAATTTTGTTATTTTCGAACATTTCTTTCCAAATTGGTTTATCCAATTAACAGTATTATATTAAGATCATGAATTGCTGGGTTAGGTTAGGTTAGGTTAGCTTAGCTTAGGTTAGGTTAGGTTAGCTTAGCTTAGCTTGGGTTAGCTTAGGTTAGGTTAGGTTAGCTTAGCTTGGGTTAGCATAGGTTAGGTTAGGTTTGATTACATTTCTATGTTAGATTTAACTCAAATTCAAAACAATTGCAGTCATTCGGCTTGTTAGTCAACTTGCCTCTAATAGGGGCAATTTGTCTAACAAGACTATTTAGTTTTGTGTGCATATATATATATATATATATATATATATATATATATATATATATATATATATATATATATATATATATATATATATATATATATATATATATATATATTATAGCTTCAAGACTCCGAACCAATATAGAAGCATCAAGAGGAAGTGCTTGTGTTATGGGCCAATAGGCCTTCTGCAGTTACTTCCATTCTTATGTTTTTATTCCCATTGGTTCGTGTTTTATCTTGTGTAAATGTCAATCACCTCACCCAAAACTTTGGTACCATATCACCTCACCCATGTATGTGTATATATATATATATATATATATATATATATATATATATATATATATATATATATATATATATATATATATATATATATATATATATATATAATATACAGAGTAAATCTACCCCAAAAGTAATGATTTATTTGTCTACAAAACTAAACTCTTTTTGGAATCATATGAGGCCCCTCCACTGAGGGGGGAGGCCTGGATGTTTATTGTCATGTGTATTCATGCTGCTTGCATGTCGTCGTTTATTTTGCCTTTGTTGTTTTCTTGACAGCTTTCTTTGCCTTGGGTGGTTTGGGAGATTTTGAAGCTCTCTTTATTTTGGGCTTTTTGTTCCCAACAACAAGCTGCTGCTGCTGCTTCTTTTTCAAGGCTGTAGGTGGTTTGTTGCTTGTGGCGGCTTTCTTGGGAGTTACCACGGCCTTCTTTGCTGCTGTAGATGGTTTCTTGGTTGTGGTGGCTTTCTTGGGAGTTAGAACGGCCCTCTTCTCTGCTACGGCCAGCTTGAATGATCCACTAGCTCCACTTCCCTTGGTCTGAACAAGAATGCCGTCAGCCACTGCTTTCTTGAGAAATCTTCGGATGTAAATGGCGATCTTGGCAGCCTCGACTTTGTTGTTGGCAACAACGTACTTCTTGATTGCTTGTAGAGACGAGCCCTTACGGTCTTTGAGTGCTGCGACCGCGGCTAGAACCATTTGACTAGTTTTCGGGTGAGCAACCTGGACGCGAGGTTTCCTGGTGGTGGCCACCACAGCAGCAGCAGCCGCAGCCTTCTTGGTAGGCTTTGCTTCTACCATGATGATGATGAGATAACCAAGGTGATGAGAGACGCTCAGACAGTCACGGGGGAATGATGCTGCCGCCGCTTGAGCCGAACCTATTTATGTGCCGGCACGGTACAGAAGCTGCAACCTGGCAACTCGTCCACCAATCACGACGGTTGGTTTTACGGCTCCGAAACCTGGATCCCATATCTTCTCTAAAATAGAAGCATTTGTTCATGTTCTTTGTAAAAGTATCATAAAGCAGGACAGATGAGACAAATATCATAAAAACTGAAGAGCAGATGAGCACACACATGTATGTATTACAAAAGAAAATCCACAAATTCATTAGAAATTGGCAGGGTAGGCTGAGGAAGTAGGTAGATGTAAAATGTCTGTAAATGGCGAAAGAACATAAACCCAAGACTGAATAAACGATGTTAAATATCCATGCCAAGGAGACAAAAATATGTTAGGATACAATTACCATTAAGACACCACAAGAAGGTCCGTATCCTGCCGTGATGACTAAAAAGAGTTGGTTATTAGCCACAATGTGTAGGCAGTCTCATGCCAACGGCCATACCACGTTGAGAACACCGCTTCTCGTCCGATCAGCGAAGTTAAGCAACGTTGGGTTTGGTTAGTACTTGGATGGGTGACCGCCTGGGAACACCAAATGCTGTTGGCAATAATGTTTTTTGTTTTGTTTTGTTTTGTTTCGTTTGTTTTTGTTTGAATGGCTGGCTGGCTGGCTGGCTGGCTGGCTGGCTGGCTGGCTGGCTGGCTCCACGGGAAATTCACGGAGTTGTGTGGAATAAGGCCTGGTAAAATGAATTAATATGTATGTCATGTTTAAAACAAACTCGCTTAATATAGTGTGTGAGGCTTTATACAAAAACAAACAACCAAAACAAAACATGTTGTATATATATATATATATATATATATATATATATATATATATATATATATATATATATATATATATATATATATATATATATATATATATATATATATATATATATATATATATATATATATATCTTAATCCGGGTTTGAACTCGCAACTCCAAGAATACGCATCACTTATATACACTTTACCACTGGACCACTGCAGGACACTTGATGCTGAGGTATCAATTTAATGACGTAAATGCCATTTCCACAAATAAATGATAATTTAAAAGTATTTGTATGTACAAATCTTTTCTGTTTAAAAGGCTACAATATCAGTTACTGATATAATTTGTGTTAATGTTTCTATACCCACAGGAAGGCATGTTTTTGCTTATATGTAAGGGGTACGGAGAAGGAATCCACAGACCATCATTCCCCTTCCCCCCCCCCCCCCCTCCCACCTACTACTACCACCACCACCACCACCACCACCACCACCACCACTACTCACCACTACTCACCACCAATCACCACCAATCACCACCACCACCAATCACCACCACCACACCTAACCGAAAACCCCCTAACACATCAACCCTCCCCCCAATCAACAGGCGAAATAATAACCCTCAAATGCCTGCCTGCCTGCCTGCCAGCCAGCCAATACTAACGGTCTTCTCAGAAAGAAAATCTCTTTGTATCTGTATTACTTGATGAAATGTATGATTCTAATAATGAAAATAAATTGTTATGTCGGTTGTATGAGCATAATGACCAATATGCACATGATATGAATGAATTAAATAGTGTAGTTTTAAGTAATTAGGTTGTAGACACATTAAGCGGATATGATATTTGACGCGTCCAGAACTGGTGATTTTTGGTTTAGTTTTAAATGCACCACCACCACCACCATTGCTTCCCCAGAGCCTAATTAAGGACCGGTAAAAGGAGTCAATATGTATGTCATCTATAAAACCAAAGAATGAATAAAAACACACACACACAAACCTACATAATAGTACTAGGAAGATTGTATGGCATAAAAAAAAAAAAAGTACTCCCATTGGGTCGTTTGAACTCGCGACTTCCAAAACACCAGCCACACACCTTACCACCCAGCCACCATAGAGTTGGTATAATTGTGCAACTTTAGTTATAAAACTAAAGTTCTTATTGTCTCAAATCTTATTGTCTGTTCTATGAAAAGGCATGATGTAAATTATGTATTTTTTGAATGATTGAATTGTAGGCACATTAAGCGGATTCGATATTTGATATATCCAGAAAAGGTGATTTCTGTTCAGTTTTAAAATGCATCACCGTTAACGCTAAAGGACTGGTAAAACGACTCGATGTTTGTCATTTTTAAAATAAACACTAAAACTAGGCCCTTAACATATATAATGTTTGAATATAAATTGAATGCATATAAATACAAAGTGGGAGTGGCTGGCTGGCTGGCTGGCTGGCTGGCTGGCTGGCTGGCTGGCTGGCTGGCTGGCTGGCTGGCTGGCTGGCTGCCTGCCTGCCTGCCTGGCTGGCTGGCTGGCTGGCTGGCTGGCTGGCTGGCTGGCTGCCTGCCTGCCTGCCTGCCTGCCTGCCTGCCTGCCTGCCAGCCTGCCTGCCTGCCTGCCTGCCTGCCTGCCTGCCTGCCTGCCTGGCTGGCTGGCTGGCTGGCTGGCTGCCCGCCCGCCCGCCCGCCTGCCCGCCCGCCTGCTTGCCTTGCCTTGCCTGTCCTGTCCTGTTATTGCCTTGCCTTGCCTTGCCTTGCCTTGCCTTGCCTTGCCTTGCCTTGCCTTGCCTTGCCTTGCCTTGCCTTGCCTTGCCTTGCCCTGCCCTGCCTTGGCTGCAGCTGGCTGGCTGGCCGTAAATCAACTCTTAACAACACCACACCACACCACACCATCACTCATCACCCATCACCCACCACCGGCCCCAGTCTCCCAGCCTCTCTTATATACCCGAGCAGGCCCTTTAAATTATTTGAATTGTTGCACTTCGGCCAATGGCACGATCGCTGCTGCTCAAACATATTCTGGTTCACAAGTATTATAATATATTATATTATATTATATTATATATATATATATATATATATATATATATATATATATATATATATATATATATATATATATATATATATATTTATTCATGAAACACATTAAAACCTTGATCATTTATTCATTCATTACGTCTAGTGAAGAATTGCTTTTGTTCATTTGTATGATTAAAAATTGATAGAATATGAATTCCTCGCTTAAAGTAAAATATAAAATATATATTGGATTTATATGATTGGTTAATATTCCAAGTGATGCTGAATATCCCCTATAATTTTGTTTTGTTTGTTTGTTATGTACACATTCCAAATGAAATCAATATAAATGTTATTATTAATGTTTGAAAGTTGATTGTCTACTTGAATCTCTCTATTAAAGTGTGTGTGGCTCCGGATGGAGCCTGGTTATGGTATTTGTCGTGGTGGGTGGCAGAAGTGCTTACTTCTTCTCTGTCTTCTTTGGCAAAAGAACTGCCTGAATGTTTGGAAGAACACCTCCCTGTGCAATGGTTACGCCAGACAGAAGTTTGTTGAGTTCTTCGTCGTTGCGGATGGCCAACTGCAAGTGACGTGGGATGATACGGGTCTTCTTGTTGTCACGTGCGGCGTTACCGGCGAGCTCCAGAACTTCGGCAGCGAGGTATTCCATGACGGCTGCCAGGTAGACAGGAGCGCCAGCACCGACGCGTTCGGCGTAGTTGCCTTTACGCAGCAGACGGTGAATTCTGCCCACGGGGAACTGAAGTCCGGCCCTGCTGGAGCGAGACTTTGACTTGCCCTTCACTTTGCCTCCCTTGCCGCGTCCTGACATTGCTGCTGCTGTTGTGGGTTTGTGGTGTTTTATGCCGGCCCGCAGATCGAGCTTCGTGTTATATACCCCGCTCAGGATCAAGGGAGTCCGCCACTGACCAATCAGCGCGCTCCGCCACGCGACCCGCTCTGAGCTGAGTCGCGAGCGGGATATAAAAGGAAAGCTCGACTCGCGCAAAAGTTCATTATTGTATCGCAACGCCAGCCAGCACGAGCATCATCATGCCACCCAAGGCATCTGGAAAGGCTGCCAAGAAGGCCGGAAAGGCCCAGAAGGCCATTGCCAAGGGCGATAAGAAAAAGAAGCGCAGGAGGAAGGAGAGCTACAGCATCTACATCTACAAAGTGCTGAAGCAGGTCCACCCCGACACTGGTATCTCTTCCAAAGCCATGTCGATCATGAACTCGTTCGTGAACGACATCTTCGAGCGCATCGCCGCCGAGGCTTCTCGCCTGGCCCACTACAACAAGCGTTCCACCATTACCAGTCGGGAGATCCAGACGGCTGTAAGGCTCCTGTTGCCCGGAGAACTGGCCAAGCACGCCGTCTCTGAGGGCACTAAGGCCGTCACCAAGTACACCTCCTCCAAGTAAACGGCTTACTTACTGCCCTGTGGTGGTGGCTTGGCCTCAAACCAACAAACTCGGCTCCATTGGAGCCACACTTTAATTTCTAAAGAGATTGTGAGTGTTAGACACCAATACTATTATAACAAAAACCTCTGTCACTGAAAGCAAATAGCTATAAAATGAGAATATTTATGAAACTGTCTGTGTGTGTTTCTCTCTCTCAGTCTCTGTCTGTCTGTCTGTCTGTCTCTGTCTCTGTCTCTGCATGTCTCTCTCTCTCTCTCTCTCTCTCTCTCTCTCTCTCTCTCTCTCTCTCTCTCTCTCTCTCTCTCTCTCTCTCTCTCTCTCTCTCTCTCTCTCTCTCTCTCTCAACACACATATAAACACTCGGTATCTTTTTTCTAGAGATTAGAGATTCATTGTTATGTTCCACATTAGGATTACTATGCAGGCCACCCTCTTAAGGTTTGAAAATGTCAAGAAAACGGTTAATTTAAAATGTCATCTCCTAACTTAACAGATTAAGCCAGAGGACCAAAAACAGAATAAAACAGGACAGGACAGTATGTCACTTATACAAGCTGCTTTTATTTCTAGTACAGTATGACAATTTTTTTTTTTTTTTTTTTTGGAGGGGGGGGGGGAGGATCCTTGGCAGTGCATAAGAATGAAAAGCGACGGCGTTTTGTTTGTAAGAGGACAGGTTGTACTACAAATGACTTGATTTATTGATATCACGTGTACAGTGTATGTATGCCACCTAAATTATTGTATTTATTTATTTATTATATGTATAGATGAAGGTTAATTCATATGACTGATGCTAGGAATGTCTGAAATCTCCTTAGAAGGATATTTTGGCCCTGAGAAGGGCCGAGTTTGGTGTATACTAGGGTGGTCGTTTTAGCTTATGCACGCTCTCCACGGATACGGCGAGCAAGCTGAATGTCCTTTGGCATGATGGTGACACGCTTGGCGTGGATGGCACAGAGGTTAGTGTCCTCGAAGAGACCGACCAGGTAAGCCTCGGATGCCTCCTGTAAAGCCATGACGGCAGACGACTGGAAGCGAAGATCGGTCTTGAAGTCCTGGGCAATCTCGCGCACCAGACGCTGGAAGGGAAGTTTCCTGATGAGCAACTCTGTGCTCTTCTGGTAACGACGGATCTCACGCAGGGCGACCGTTCCGGGCCTGTAACGGTGAGGCTTCTTCACGCCCCCTGTGGCAGGAGCAGATTTGCGTGCTGCCTTGGTGGCCAGCTGCTTACGAGGAGCCTTGCCTCCCGTGGACTTGCGAGCAGTCTGCTTGGTGCGAGCCATGGTGAACAACTGTGGTTTGTGATGGCCGGATTAAACGGATTAAAAAGTCCATAGAGCTGGCAAGCAGGGGATGGAAGAACGGGGCGAGGTTGCAGAAATCTTGAGCAAGGATCTGGAGATGAGGTGAAGAGGGGAGATGAAAGATCGGTGGCCCAACCACCGTGGATTTGAGCTTGATCAGATGAAAGTAGAATTGAGTGGGGTGTCATTTGCAATACACACAGAGGCCGGGAACGCAAGCAGCTGGCAGTGGAGGTTTGATGTCAGATGATGTTAAGTCAGTTCGTTAGGAGTCTTCTTTCTTGTTGATTTCACCAAACTTTGATCGTTGTTCTTTTTTTTGGGCTTGTCGGTCTTGGTGGTCACGGTTCGTGTTGATGCTTGAAGGTGATCTTTCCTTGGGGGTGATGGTGTACCGACAGATACGTCCTCATCCGATTCATCAGATGAGTGAGGAGCAGGGGTGTTGACACGCTGGGGTAGATTTCTTGAAGGTTGGGTTCTTGAGGGTTGATGTCTTGAAGGTAGAGTTCTCGGAGGGTGTGTAACAGCGGTAGGTACTGCAGCAGAAGGTGCTGCATAGTCGGTACCCTCTATAGGGTCACACCAAGGGTCGATAGCAGCGAAATTCGCCACTGAGACGGGTGAAGGGACAGCAGCAGCTGGAGAAGCGTGTGGAGCAGGAGCTGACAGTATGTCAGAAAGCGTGGCTGCGTTCACAGTGATGTCATGGTTGGTAACGGGAACTGATGCAGAAGTGGGGGTCACATGAGGCAGAGTCTTGTGAGCTGTAGGTACCCGAACAGGATCTGAGGGCTGCATTGCAGTGGCGGAATCGTCGTCGTCGGATGTAGAGTCAGCATCCTCCTCTACAGGGTCAGTTGTTGGAGATGAACGCGGAGCGTTGAAAACTTCCTCAGGAACAATGAAGGTAGGGAGACCGTTCGCCTTGTACAGAATTTTCAGAAGCCTCACGAATTCTCGGGGGTTATTGCCAGCAGTAATTCTGGCTGTTGATATCAGAGCTTTTACTGTGCTCTGCCCAATTAGCTTTGTCTTTGGTTGGGCCGGTGGCGATGGCTGGCTCGACGAATCGCTGGTTGGCGTTTGGGAGCTGGCTCCCCATTGGCTGGTAGTAGCAGTGGGACGTCCTCCCGGGAGCTCCGGGAAGATGGCGGCTTGGGCGTTGAAACCTGAAGTAGAGGTGGTCGCTGATTGGCTTGTTGCTTCAGAGGTACTGGCTCCGGTTGAAGATGTGGATTTCTCCATGTTTTTAATAGCGTTTTGTCTGTGAGGACAATGTATGGAGATTGCTGGATGATCGCCTTTGCACAGCAAGCAGCATAGTGTTTCAGACTTGCAGATGGAGTAATGGTGGTCAGCTGAGCAGAGGCTACACTTCTGAATCCGCTGGGTACATTTGCTGGTGGAGTGGGTGTACTCGTAGCATCGGAGGCACTGGTTGACGATGTGAAAACGTTCCATCTTCACACGGAAAGGCGGAATGTGAATTCCAAAGCTGTAAACTCCATTTCTGGTAGCCATAGTAGCCGAAGCTACCGTCTCGAAGGTCAGCTTCAGGGAGCGACTTGAATTGAAGAATTGAGCTTGGTGAAGCCGTAGGTCCGGGTTTGATGCCTTGAAGTCGTGCATGAACGCACTATCATCAGCGTCATCTTGTTCCACGATCCATTGACTGAGATCGTGAATAACGACAGAGTGTTCAGCCAGGTACTGGCGTGGGAAGTTGAGACGAAGGTGTTGGTTGGAGAAGTTAGCGCTGTAAGACAGAAGTTTGTCGACTTCCTCCTCACTATAAAAGAAGAAAAGGATGTCCGTGCCTTCCTGCTTGATGTCGTTGGGTGTTACTCCTGCAACGTCTTTAAAGAGCTTCAGGAGAGATGTCTTGGAGAATGGATGTTCGTTGAGGGGCGTACCCCTGATCTTGAAGCGTTTGTGACGCATAATGAGCTTCCTGGAGGCCGATGGATCTCTCTCAAAGACTACACGTCACTGAAGATGGCCTCCCGTCTCTACCCGGCATAAAATACCAAGTTAGGAGTGGGGTCTGACCATCTAGAGAGACGCAAGTCTGCTGCCAATTGTTTATCCACCCTGCAGTACTGGGTGCGAGAGAGAAGAGCTGGAGCAACGCGAGCACGTCCGACCGCGACGGTTGCTAGTTGCTGAGTCCGTGCGTGATGGCCGGCGCCGAAAAATTTTTGCTTATATACGCCGTCTCGAGGCGCTTGCTCGAGCGCCATTGGCTGCTCGACTCGCCTACGTCACCCCGTTGCCCCTCCCCTCCTTCCTCTGGCTGCAGCCAACAGGCAGCTCACCTCAAACACTATTATCGCTGATTTTGCTCTATTTTTTGGATTTGTGCAAAAGTCATTTCACAGAGACGTGAAACAGACGAGTAGGCAACTGCAGTTTTGAAAGCGTTGTGAGAAAGCCGTGTTTCTGCTCGAGTACAAGCATAAAGTAAGGACAGGCAGGAGTTAGGAGTTGCCATGCTACAAGTACGTCCGCTTGACGGGATATAGTCTGGGGAAATCGTGCCGAAATTTTATTATTCACACAACTTCAACACCATGACTGGACGCGGCAAGGGAGGCAAGGGACTCGGAAAGGGTGGCGCCAAGCGTCATCGTAAGGTGCTACGTGACAACATCCAGGGCATCACCAAGCCCGCTATTCGTCGCTTAGCTCGTCGTGGCGGCGTGAAGCGTATTTCGGGTCTCATCTACGAAGAGACCCGTGGCGTCCTGAAGGTGTTCCTCGAGAACGTCATCCGTGATGCTGTAACCTACACGGAACACGCCAAGAGGAAGACCGTCACTGCCATGGACGTGGTGTACGCTCTGAAGCGCCAGGGTCGTACCCTCTACGGATTCGGCGGATAAGAGCTTGGCTAATCCATCGATTCCACCCACCACCACCTCAAAACGGGACCTAATTAGGTCCCTATACTTTTTTACTGAAGGGCTTAATAGACGATAACATAAATTGTTTTGATATCAGCTAGCACATTGGGTCTTATGAAATCTATTTTTTATCCTCGCATGCTTAAAGGGACTCTGATTGGGGAGGGAGGGGTGGGGGGGTGGGGGGGGAAGGTTTGTTCCGTTATATACTAGCAGAGCAGGATCATTGGTGGTGGTGGGGGGGGGGGGGTGAGGGAGAGAGAGAGAGAGAGAGAGAGATCTTTCCCAACTCTTCCTTTTTACATGAGTGAGCTACCCGTTTTATTCATTTTATCCTTCTCAGAGCTGTTTTGATAGTATCCAAATGATGGTAAATGAAAAGGGAGGACACGAATATCTACCCAGAATTCAGGACTGGCAATCGATATGCATGTTTGAGTGCGAATCTTTTTCTCTCTCAACTTAGGTATACGTTTATGTCGTACCTAAAAGCGAGAACCACACTATTGGGACAAGTATGCAAGGCCCAATTTTCCTAACAAGCACAGTTAATTTTGTTATTTTCGAACATTTCTTTCCAAATTGGTTTATCCAATTAACAGTATTATATTAAGATCATGAATTGCTGGGTTAGGTTAGGTTAGGTTAGCTTAGCTTAGGTTAGGTTAGGTTAGCTTAGCTTAGCTTGGGTTAGCTTAGGTTAGGTTAGGTTAGCTTAGCTTGGGTTAGCATAGGTTAGGTTAGGTTTGATTACATTTCTATGTTAGATTTAACTCAAATTCAAAACAATTGCAGTCATTCGGCTTGTTAGTCAACTTGCCTCTAATAGGGGCAATTTGTCTAACAAGACTATTTAGTTTTGTGTGCATATATATATATATATATATATATATATATATATATATATATATATATATATATATATATATATATATATATATATATATATATTATAGCTTCAAGACTCCGAACCAATATAGAAGCATCAAGAGGAAGTGCTTGTGTTATGGGCCAATAGGCCTTCTGCAGTTACTTCCATTCTTATGTTTTTATTCCCATTGGTTCGTGTTTTATCTTGTGTAAATGTCAATCACCTCACCCAAAACTTTGGTACCATATCACCTCACCCATGTATGTGTATATATATATATATATATATATATATATATATATATATATATATATATATATATATATATATATATATATAATATACAGAGTAAATCTACCCCAAAAGTAATGATTTATTTGTCTACAAAACTAAACTCTTTTTGGAATCATATGAGGCCCCTCCACTGAGGGGGGAGGCCTGGATGTTTATTGTCATGTGTATTCATGCTGCTTGCATGTCGTCGTTTATTTTGCCTTTGTTGTTTTCTTGACAGCTTTCTTTGCCTTGGGTGGTTTGGGAGATTTTGAAGCTCTCTTTATTTTGGGCTTTTTGTTCCCAACAACAAGCTGCTGCTGCTGCTTCTTTTTCAAGGCTGTAGGTGGTTTGTTGCTTGTGGCGGCTTTCTTGGGAGTTACCACGGCCTTCTTTGCTGCTGTAGATGGTTTCTTGGTTGTGGTGGCTTTCTTGGGAGTTAGAACGGCCCTCTTCTCTGCTACGGCCAGCTTGAATGATCCACTAGCTCCACTTCCCTTGGTCTGAACAAGAATGCCGTCAGCCACTGCTTTCTTGAGAAATCTTCGGATGTAAATGGCGATCTTGGCAGCCTCGACTTTGTTGTTGGCAACAACGTACTTCTTGATTGCTTGTAGAGACGAGCCCTTACGGTCTTTGAGTGCTGCGACCGCGGCTAGAACCATTTGACTAGTTTTCGGGTGAGCAACCTGGACGCGAGGTTTCCTGGTGGTGGCCACCACAGCAGCAGCAGCCGCAGCCTTCTTGGTAGGCTTTGCTTCTACCATGATGATGATGAGATAACCAAGGTGATGAGAGACGCTCAGACAGTCACGGGGGAATGATGCTGCCGCCGCTTGAGCCGAACCTATTTATGTGCCGGCACGGTACAGAAGCTGCAACCTGGCAACTCGTCCACCAATCACGACGGTTGGTTTTACGGCTCCGAAACCTGGATCCCATATCTTCTCTAAAATAGAAGCATTTGTTCATGTTCTTTGTAAAAGTATCATAAAGCAGGACAGATGAGACAAATATCATAAAAACTGAAGAGCAGATGAGCACACACATGTATGTATTACAAAAGAAAATCCACAAATTCATTAGAAATTGGCAGGGTAGGCTGAGGAAGTAGGTAGATGTAAAATGTCTGTAAATGGCGAAAGAACATAAACCCAAGACTGAATAAACGATGTTAAATATCCATGCCAAGGAGACAAAAATATGTTAGGATACAATTACCATTAAGACACCACAAGAAGGTCCGTATCCTGCCGTGATGACTAAAAAGAGTTGGTTATTAGCCACAATGTGTAGGCAGTCTCATGCCAACGGCCATACCACGTTGAGAACACCGCTTCTCGTCCGATCAGCGAAGTTAAGCAACGTTGGGTTTGGTTAGTACTTGGATGGGTGACCGCCTGGGAACACCAAATGCTGTTGGCAATAATGTTTTTTGTTTTGTTTTGTTTTGTTTCGTTTGTTTTTGTTTGAATGGCTGGCTGGCTGGCTGGCTGGCTGGCTGGCTGGCTGGCTGGCTGGCTCCACGGGAAATTCACGGAGTTGTGTGGAATAAGGCCTGGTAAAATGAATTAATATGTATGTCATGTTTAAAACAAACTCGCTTAATATAGTGTGTGAGGCTTTATACAAAAACAAACAACCAAAACAAAACATGTTGTATATATATATATATATATATATATATATATATATATATATATATATATATATATATATATATATATATATATATATATATATATAGCTTAATCCGGGTTTGAACTCGCAACTCCAAGAATACGCATCACTTATATACACTTTACCACTGGACCACTGCAGGACACTTGATGCTGAGGTATCAATTTAATGACGTAAATGCCATTTCCACAAATAAATGATAATTTAAAAGTATTTGTATGTACAAATCTTTTCTGTTTAAAAGGCTACAATATCAGTTACTGATATAATTTGTGTTAATGTTTCTATACCCACAGGAAGGCATGTTTTTGCTTATATGTAAGGGGTACGGAGAAGGAATCCACAGACCATCATTCCCCTTCCCCCCCCCCCCCCTCCACCTACTACTACCACCACCACCACCACCACCACCACCACCACCACTACTCACCACTACTCACCACCAATCACCACCAATCACCACCACCACCAATCACCACCACCACACCTAACCGAAAACCCCCTAACACATCAACCCTCCCCCCAATCAACAGGCGAAATAATAACCCTCAAATGCCTGCCTGCCTGCCTGCCAGCCAGCCAATACTAACGGTCTTCTCAGAAAGAAAATCTCTTTGTATCTGTATTACTTGATGAAATGTATGATTCTAATAATGAAAATAAATTGTTATGTCGGTTGTATGAGCATAATGACCAATATGCACATGATATGAATGAATTAAATAGTGTAGTTTTAAGTAATTAGGTTGTAGACACATTAAGCGGATATGATATTTGACGCGTCCAGAACTGGTGATTTTTGGTTTAGTTTTAAATGCACCACCACCACCACCATTGCTTCCCCAGAGCCTAATTAAGGACCGGTAAAAGGAGTCAATATGTATGTCATCTATAAAACCAAAGAATGAATAAAAACACACACACACAAACCTACATAATAGTACTAGGAAGATTGTATGGCATAAAAAAAAAAAAAGTACTCCCATTGGGTCGTTTGAACTCGCGACTTCCAAAACACCAGCCACACACCTTACCACCCAGCCACCATAGAGTTGGTATAATTGTGCAACTTTAGTTATAAAACTAAAGTTCTTATTGTCTCAAATCTTATTGTCTGTTCTATGAAAAGGCATGATGTAAATTATGTATTTTTTGAATGATTGAATTGTAGGCACATTAAGCGGATTCGATATTTGATATATCCAGAAAAGGTGATTTCTGTTCAGTTTTAAAATGCATCACCGTTAACGCTAAAGGACTGGTAAAACGACTCGATGTTTGTCATTTTTAAAATAAACACTAAAACTAGGCCCTTAACATATATAATGTTTGAATATAAATTGAATGCATATAAATACAAAGTGGGAGTGGCTGGCTGGCTGGCTGGCTGGCTGGCTGGCTGGCTGGCTGGCTGGCTGGCTGGCTGGCTGGCTGGCTGGCTGCCTGCCTGCCTGCCTGGCTGGCTGGCTGGCTGGCTGGCTGGCTGGCTGGCTGCCTGCCTGCCTGCCTGCCTGCCTGCCTGCCTGCCTGCCTGCCTGCCAGCCTGCCTGCCTGCCTGCCTGCCTGCCTGCCTGCCTGCCTGGCTGGCTGGCTGGCTGGCTGGCTGGCTGCCCGCCCGCCCGCCCGCCTGCCCGCCCGCCTGCTTGCCTTGCCTTGCCTGTCCTGTCCTGTTATTGCCTTGCCTTGCCTTGCCTTGCCTTGCCTTGCCTTGCCTTGCCTTGCCTTGCCTTGCCTTGCCTTGCCTTGCCTTGCCTTGCCCTGCCCTGCCTTGGCTGCAGCTGGCTGGCTGGCCGTAAATCAACTCTTAACAACACCACACCACACCACACCATCACTCATCACCCATCACCCACCACCGGCCCCAGTCTCCCAGCCTCTCTTATATACCCGAGCAGGCCCTTTAAATTATTTGAATTGTTGCACTTCGGCCAATGGCACGATCGCTGCTGCTCAAACATATTCTGGTTCACAAGTATTATAATATATTATATTATATATATATATATATATATATATATATATATATATATATATATATATATATATATATTTATTCATGAAACACATTAAAACCTTGATCATTTATTCATTCATTACGTCTAGTGAAGAATTGCTTTTGTTCATTTGTATGATTAAAAATTGATAGAATATGAATTCCTCGCTTAAAGTAAAATATAAAATATATATTGGATTTATATGATTGGTTAATATTCCAAGTGATGCTGAATATCCCCTATAATTTTGTTTTGTTTGTTTGTTATGTACACATTCCAAATGAAATCAATATAAATGTTATTATTAATGTTTGAAAGTTGATTGTCTACTTGAATCTCTCTATTAAAGTGTGTGTGGCTCCGGATGGAGCCTGGTTATGGTATTTGTCGTGGTGGGTGGCAGAAGTGCTTACTTCTTCTCTGTCTTCTTTGGCAAAAGAACTGCCTGAATGTTTGGAAGAACACCTCCCTGTGCAATGGTTACGCCAGACAGAAGTTTGTTGAGTTCTTCGTCGTTGCGGATGGCCAACTGCAAGTGACGTGGGATGATACGGGTCTTCTTGTTGTCACGTGCGGCGTTACCGGCGAGCTCCAGAACTTCGGCAGCGAGGTATTCCATGACGGCTGCCAGGTAGACAGGAGCGCCAGCACCGACGCGTTCGGCGTAGTTGCCTTTACGCAGCAGACGGTGAATTCTGCCCACGGGGAACTGAAGTCCGGCCCTGCTGGAGCGAGACTTTGACTTGCCCTTCACTTTGCCTCCCTTGCCGCGTCCTGACATTGCTGCTGCTGTTGTGGGTTTGTGGTGTTTTATGCCGGCCCGCAGATCGAGCTTCGTGTTATATACCCCGCTCAGGATCAAGGGAGTCCGCCACTGACCAATCAGCGCGCTCCGCCACGCGACCCGCTCTGAGCTGAGTCGCGAGCGGGATATAAAAGGAAAGCTCGACTCGCGCAAAAGTTCATTATTGTATCGCAACGCCAGCCAGCACGAGCATCATCATGCCACCCAAGGCATCTGGAAAGGCTGCCAAGAAGGCCGGAAAGGCCCAGAAGGCCATTGCCAAGGGCGATAAGAAAAAGAAGCGCAGGAGGAAGGAGAGCTACAGCATCTACATCTACAAAGTGCTGAAGCAGGTCCACCCCGACACTGGTATCTCTTCCAAAGCCATGTCGATCATGAACTCGTTCGTGAACGACATCTTCGAGCGCATCGCCGCCGAGGCTTCTCGCCTGGCCCACTACAACAAGCGTTCCACCATTACCAGTCGGGAGATCCAGACGGCTGTAAGGCTCCTGTTGCCCGGAGAACTGGCCAAGCACGCCGTCTCTGAGGGCACTAAGGCCGTCACCAAGTACACCTCCTCCAAGTAAACGGCTTACTTACTGCCCTGTGGTGGTGGCTTGGCCTCAAACCAACAAACTCGGCTCCATTGGAGCCACACTTTAATTTCTAAAGAGATTGTGAGTGTTAGACACCAATACTATTATAACAAAAACCTCTGTCACTGAAAGCAAATAGCTATAAAATGAGAATATTTATGAAACTGTCTGTGTGTGTTTCTCTCTCTCAGTCTCTGTCTGTCTGTCTGTCTGTCTCTGTCTCTGTCTCTGCATGTCTCTCTCTCTCTCTCTCTCTCTCTCTCTCTCTCTCTCTCTCTCTCTCTCTCTCTCTCTCTCTCTCTCTCTCTCTCTCTCTCTCTCTCTCTCTCTCTCTCTCAACACACATATAAACACTCGGTATCTTTTTTCTAGAGATTAGAGATTCATTGTTATGTTCCACATTAGGATTACTATGCAGGCCACCCTCTTAAGGTTTGAAAATGTCAAGAAAACGGTTAATTTAAAATGTCATCTCCTAACTTAACAGATTAAGCCAGAGGACCAAAAACAGAATAAAACAGGACAGGACAGTATGTCACTTATACAAGCTGCTTTTATTTCTAGTACAGTATGACAATTTTTTTTTTTTTTTTTTTTGGAGGGGGGGGGGGAGGATCCTTGGCAGTGCATAAGAATGAAAAGCGACGGCGTTTTGTTTGTAAGAGGACAGGTTGTACTACAAATGACTTGATTTATTGATATCACGTGTACAGTGTATGTATGCCACCTAAATTATTGTATTTATTTATTTATTATATGTATAGATGAAGGTTAATTCATATGACTGATGCTAGGAATGTCTGAAATCTCCTTAGAAGGATATTTTGGCCCTGAGAAGGGCCGAGTTTGGTGTATACTAGGGTGGTCGTTTTAGCTTATGCACGCTCTCCACGGATACGGCGAGCAAGCTGAATGTCCTTTGGCATGATGGTGACACGCTTGGCGTGGATGGCACAGAGGTTAGTGTCCTCGAAGAGACCGACCAGGTAAGCCTCGGATGCCTCCTGTAAAGCCATGACGGCAGACGACTGGAAGCGAAGATCGGTCTTGAAGTCCTGGGCAATCTCGCGCACCAGACGCTGGAAGGGAAGTTTCCTGATGAGCAACTCTGTGCTCTTCTGGTAACGACGGATCTCACGCAGGGCGACCGTTCCGGGCCTGTAACGGTGAGGCTTCTTCACGCCCCCTGTGGCAGGAGCAGATTTGCGTGCTGCCTTGGTGGCCAGCTGCTTACGAGGAGCCTTGCCTCCCGTGGACTTGCGAGCAGTCTGCTTGGTGCGAGCCATGGTGAACAACTGTGGTTTGTGATGGCCGGCGCCGAAAAATTTTTGCTTATATACGCCGTCTCGAGGCGCTTGCTCGAGCGCCATTGGCTGCTCGACTCGCCTACGTCACCCCGTTGCCCCTCCCCTCCTTCCTCTGGCTGCAGCCAACAGGCAGCTCACCTCAAACACTATTATCGCTGATTTTGCTCTATTTTTTGGATTTGTGCAAAAGTCATTTCACAGAGACGTGAAACAGACGAGTAGGCAACTGCAGTTTTGAAAGCGTTGTGAGAAAGCCGTGTTTCTGCTCGAGTACAAGCATAAAGTAAGGACAGGCAGGAGTTAGGAGTTGCCATGCTACAAGTACGTCCGCTTGACGGGATATAGTCTGGGGAAATCGTGCCGAAATTTTATTATTCACACAACTTCAACACCATGACTGGACGCGGCAAGGGAGGCAAGGGACTCGGAAAGGGTGGCGCCAAGCGTCATCGTAAGGTGCTACGTGACAACATCCAGGGCATCACCAAGCCCGCTATTCGTCGCTTAGCTCGTCGTGGCGGCGTGAAGCGTATTTCGGGTCTCATCTACGAAGAGACCCGTGGCGTCCTGAAGGTGTTCCTCGAGAACGTCATCCGTGATGCTGTAACCTACACGGAACACGCCAAGAGGAAGACCGTCACTGCCATGGACGTGGTGTACGCTCTGAAGCGCCAGGGTCGTACCCTCTACGGATTCGGCGGATAAGAGCTTGGCTAATCCATCGATTCCACCCACCACCACCTCAAAACGGGACCTAATTAGGTCCCTATACTTTTTTACTGAAGGGCTTAATAGACGATAACATAAATTGTTTTGATATCAGCTAGCACATTGGGTCTTATGAAATCTATTTTTTATCCTCGCATGCTTAAAGGGACTCTGATTGGGGAGGGAGGGGTGGGGGGGGGGGGAAGGTTTGTTCCGTTATATACTAGCAGAGCAGGATCATTGGTGGTGGTGGGGGGGGGGGGGGGTGAGGGAGAGAGAGAGAGAGAGAGAGATCTTTCCCAACTCTTCCTTTTTACATGAGTGAGCTACCCGTTTTATTCATTTTATCCTTCTCAGAGCTGTTTTGATAGTATCCAAATGATGGTAAATGAAAAGGGAGGACACGAATATCTACCCAGAATTCAGGACTGGCAATCGATATGCATGTTTGAGTGCGAATCTTTTTCTCTCTCAACTTAGGTATACGTTTATGTCGTACCTAAAAGCGAGAACCACACTATTGGGACAAGTATGCAAGGCCCAATTTTCCTAACAAGCACAGTTAATTTTGTTATTTTCGAACATTTCTTTCCAAATTGGTTTATCCAATTAACAGTATTATATTAAGATCATGAATTGCTGGGTTAGGTTAGGTTAGGTTAGCTTAGCTTAGGTTAGGTTAGGTTAGCTTAGCTTAGCTTGGGTTAGCTTAGGTTAGGTTAGGTTAGCTTAGCTTGGGTTAGCATAGGTTAGGTTAGGTTTGATTACATTTCTATGTTAGATTTAACTCAAATTCAAAACAATTGCAGTCATTCGGCTTGTTAGTCAACTTGCCTCTAATAGGGGCAATTTGTCTAACAAGACTATTTAGTTTTGTGTGCATATATATATATATATATATATATATATATATATATATATATATATATATATATATATATATATATATATATATATATATATATATATATATATATATATATATATATATATATATATATATATATATATATATATATATATATATATTATAGCTTCAAGACTCCGAACCAATATAGAAGCATCAAGAGGAAGTGCTTGTGTTATGGGCCAATAGGCCTTCTGCAGTTACTTCCATTCTTATGTTTTTATTCCCATTGGTTCGTGTTTTATCTTGTGTAAATGTCAATCACCTCACCCAAAACTTTGGTACCATATCACCTCACCCATGTATGTGTATATATATATATATATATATATATATATATATATATATATATATATATATATATATATATATATATATATATATATATATATATATATATAATATACAGAGTAAATCTACCCCAAAAGTAATGATTTATTTGTCTACAAAACTAAACTCTTTTTGGAATCATATGAGGCCCCTCCACTGAGGGGGGAGGCCTGGATGTTTATTGTCATGTGTATTCATGCTGCTTGCATGTCGTCGTTTATTTTGCCTTTGTTGTTTTCTTGACAGCTTTCTTTGCCTTGGGTGGTTTGGGAGATTTTGAAGCTCTCTTTATTTTGGGCTTTTTGTTCCCAACAACAAGCTGCTGCTGCTGCTTCTTTTTCAAGGCTGTAGGTGGTTTGTTGCTTGTGGCGGCTTTCTTGGGAGTTACCACGGCCTTCTTTGCTGCTGTAGATGGTTTCTTGGTTGTGGTGGCTTTCTTGGGAGTTAGAACGGCCCTCTTCTCTGCTACGGCCAGCTTGAATGATCCACTAGCTCCACTTCCCTTGGTCTGAACAAGAATGCCGTCAGCCACTGCTTTCTTGAGAAATCTTCGGATGTAAATGGCGATCTTGGCAGCCTCGACTTTGTTGTTGGCAACAACGTACTTCTTGATTGCTTGTAGAGACGAGCCCTTACGGTCTTTGAGTGCTGCGACCGCGGCTAGAACCATTTGACTAGTTTTCGGGTGAGCAACCTGGACGCGAGGTTTCCTGGTGGTGGCCACCACAGCAGCAGCAGCCGCAGCCTTCTTGGTAGGCTTTGCTTCTACCATGATGATGATGAGATAACCAAGGTGATGAGAGACGCTCAGACAGTCACGGGGGAATGATGCTGCCGCCGCTTGAGCCGAACCTATTTATGTGCCGGCACGGTACAGAAGCTGCAACCTGGCAACTCGTCCACCAATCACGACGGTTGGTTTTACGGCTCCGAAACCTGGATCCCATATCTTCTCTAAAATAGAAGCATTTGTTCATGTTCTTTGTAAAAGTATCATAAAGCAGGACAGATGAGACAAATATCATAAAAACTGAAGAGCAGATGAGCACACACATGTATGTATTACAAAAGAAAATCCACAAATTCATTAGAAATTGGCAGGGTAGGCTGAGGAAGTAGGTAGATGTAAAATGTCTGTAAATGGCGAAAGAACATAAACCCAAGACTGAATAAACGATGTTAAATATCCATGCCAAGGAGACAAAAATATGTTAGGATACAATTACCATTAAGACACCACAAGAAGGTCCGTATCCTGCCGTGATGACTAAAAAGAGTTGGTTATTAGCCACAATGTGTAGGCAGTCTCATGCCAACGGCCATACCACGTTGAGAACACCGCTTCTCGTCCGATCAGCGAAGTTAAGCAACGTTGGGTTTGGTTAGTACTTGGATGGGTGACCGCCTGGGAACACCAAATGCTGTTGGCAATAATGTTTTTTGTTTTGTTTTGTTTTGTTTCGTTTGTTTTTGTTTGAATGGCTGGCTGGCTGGCTGGCTGGCTGGCTGGCTGGCTGGCTGGCTGGCTCCACGGGAAATTCACGGAGTTGTGTGGAATAAGGCCTGGTAAAATGAATTAATATGTATGTCATGTTTAAAACAAACTCGCTTAATATAGTGTGTGAGGCTTTATACAAAAACAAACAACCAAAACAAAACATGTTGTATATATATATATATATATATATATATATATATATATATATATATATATATATATATATATATATATATATATATATATATAACCTAGAAGGGGTACCACCTCTGGTGCAAATGTAGGGACCCATAGCCTCGGAGAAGAAAATAAAGAGTACTCAGAGAAGACCTTGTGGATCCTCACTGAACACTTTGATATTTTCTTCTCCTACCACCCCTATTCTTTTGTTAAGTGTGTATATTTATCTAACTTATATATTTATCTAACTTTAACTTATATATATATATATATATATATATATATATATATATATATATATATATATATATATATATATATATAGCTTAATCCGGGTTTGAACTCGCAACTCCAAGAATACGCATCACTTATATACACTTTACCACTGGACCACTGCAGGACACTTGATGCTGAGGTATCAATTTAATGACGTAAATGCCATTTCCACAAATAAATGATAATTTAAAAGTATTTGTATGTACAAATCTTTTCTGTTTAAAAGGCTACAATATCAGTTACTGATATAATTTGTGTTAATGTTTCTATACCCACAGGAAGGCATGTTTTTGCTTATATGTAAGGGGTACGGAGAAGGAATCCACAGACCATCATTCCCCTTCCCCCCCCCCCCCCCCCTCCCACCTACTACTACCACCACCACCACCACCACCACCACCACCACTACTCACCACTACTCACCACCAATCACCACCAATCACCACCACCACCAATCACCACCACCACACCTAACCGAAAACCCCCTAACACATCAACCCTCCCCCCAATCAACAGGCGAAATAATAACCCTCAAATGCCTGCCTGCCTGCCTGCCAGCCAGCCAATACTAACGGTCTTCTCAGAAAGAAAATCTCTTTGTATCTGTATTACTTGATGAAATGTATGATTCTAATAATGAAAATAAATTGTTATGTCGGTTGTATGAGCATAATGACCAATATGCACATGATATGAATGAATTAAATAGTGTAGTTTTAAGTAATTAGGTTGTAGACACATTAAGCGGATATGATATTTGACGCGTCCAGAACTGGTGATTTTTGGTTTAGTTTTAAATGCACCACCACCACCACCATTGCTTCCCCAGAGCCTAATTAAGGACCGGTAAAAGGAGTCAATATGTATGTCATCTATAAAACCAAAGAATGAATAAAAACACACACACACAAACCTACATAATAGTACTAGGAAGATTGTATGGCATAAAAAAAAAAAAAGTACTCCCATTGGGTCGTTTGAACTCGCGACTTCCAAAACACCAGCCACACACCTTACCACCCAGCCACCATAGAGTTGGTATAATTGTGCAACTTTAGTTATAAAACTAAAGTTCTTATTGTCTCAAATCTTATTGTCTGTTCTATGAAAAGGCATGATGTAAATTATGTATTTTTTGAATGATTGAATTGTAGGCACATTAAGCGGATTCGATATTTGATATATCCAGAAAAGGTGATTTCTGTTCAGTTTTAAAATGCATCACCGTTAACGCTAAAGGACTGGTAAAACGACTCGATGTTTGTCATTTTTAAAATAAACACTAAAACTAGGCCCTTAACATATATAATGTTTGAATATAAATTGAATGCATATAAATACAAAGTGGGAGTGGCTGGCTGGCTGGCTGGCTGGCTGGCTGGCTGGCTGGCTGGCTGGCTGGCTGGCTGGCTGGCTGGCTGGCTGCCTGCCTGCCTGCCTGGCTGGCTGGCTGGCTGGCTGGCTGGCTGGCTGGCTGCCTGCCTGCCTGCCTGCCTGCCTGCCTGCCTGCCTGCCTGCCTGCCAGCCTGCCTGCCTGCCTGCCTGCCTGCCTGCCTGCCTGCCTGGCTGGCTGGCTGGCTGGCTGGCTGGCTGCCCGCCCGCCCGCCCGCCTGCCCGCCCGCCTGCTTGCCTTGCCTTGCCTGTCCTGTCCTGTTATTGCCTTGCCTTGCCTTGCCTTGCCTTGCCTTGCCTTGCCTTGCCTTGCCTTGCCTTGCCTTGCCTTGCCTTGCCTTGCCCTGCCCTGCCTTGGCTGCAGCTGGCTGGCTGGCCGTAAATCAACTCTTAACAACACCACACCACACCACACCATCACTCATCACCCACCACCGGCCCCAGTCTCCCAGCCTCTCTTATATACCCGAGCAGGCCCTTTAAATTATTTGAATTGTTGCACTTCGGCCAATGGCACGATCGCTGCTGCTCAAACATATTCTGGTTCACAAGTATTATAATATATTATATTATATTATATTATATATATATATATATATATATATATATATATATATATATATATATATATATATATATATATATATATATATATATATTTATTCATGAAACACATTAAAACCTTGATCATTTATTCATTCATTACGTCTAGTGAAGAATTGCTTTTGTTCATTTGTATGATTAAAAATTGATAGAATATGAATTCCTCGCTTAAAGTAAAATATAAAATATATATTGGATTTATATGATTGGTTAATATTCCAAGTGATGCTGAATATCCCCTATAATTTTGTTTTGTTTGTTTGTTATGTACACATTCCAAATGAAATCAATATAAATGTTATTATTAATGTTTGAAAGTTGATTGTCTACTTGAATCTCTCTATTAAAGTGTGTGTGGCTCCGGATGGAGCCTGGTTATGGTATTTGTCGTGGTGGGTGGCAGAAGTGCTTACTTCTTCTCTGTCTTCTTTGGCAAAAGAACTGCCTGAATGTTTGGAAGAACACCTCCCTGTGCAATGGTTACGCCAGACAGAAGTTTGTTGAGTTCTTCGTCGTTGCGGATGGCCAACTGCAAGTGACGTGGGATGATACGGGTCTTCTTGTTGTCACGTGCGGCGTTACCGGCGAGCTCCAGAACTTCGGCAGCGAGGTATTCCATGACGGCTGCCAGGTAGACAGGAGCGCCAGCACCGACGCGTTCGGCGTAGTTGCCTTTACGCAGCAGACGGTGAATTCTGCCCACGGGGAACTGAAGTCCGGCCCTGCTGGAGCGAGACTTTGACTTGCCCTTCACTTTGCCTCCCTTGCCGCGTCCTGACATTGCTGCTGCTGTTGTGGGTTTGTGGTGTTTTATGCCGGCCCGCAGATCGAGCTTCGTGTTATATACCCCGCTCAGGATCAAGGGAGTCCGCCACTGACCAATCAGCGCGCTCCGCCACGCGACCCGCTCTGAGCTGAGTCGCGAGCGGGATATAAAAGGAAAGCTCGACTCGCGCAAAAGTTCATTATTGTATCGCAACGCCAGCCAGCACGAGCATCATCATGCCACCCAAGGCATCTGGAAAGGCTGCCAAGAAGGCCGGAAAGGCCCAGAAGGCCATTGCCAAGGGCGATAAGAAAAAGAAGCGCAGGAGGAAGGAGAGCTACAGCATCTACATCTACAAAGTGCTGAAGCAGGTCCACCCCGACACTGGTATCTCTTCCAAAGCCATGTCGATCATGAACTCGTTCGTGAACGACATCTTCGAGCGCATCGCCGCCGAGGCTTCTCGCCTGGCCCACTACAACAAGCGTTCCACCATTACCAGTCGGGAGATCCAGACGGCTGTAAGGCTCCTGTTGCCCGGAGAACTGGCCAAGCACGCCGTCTCTGAGGGCACTAAGGCCGTCACCAAGTACACCTCCTCCAAGTAAACGGCTTACTTACTGCCCTGTGGTGGTGGCTTGGCCTCAAACCAACAAACTCGGCTCCATTGGAGCCACACTTTAATTTCTAAAGAGATTGTGAGTGTTAGACACCAATACTATTATAACAAAAACCTCTGTCACTGAAAGCAAATAGCTATAAAATGAGAATATTTATGAAACTGTCTGTGTGTGTTTCTCTCTCTCAGTCTCTGTCTGTCTGTCTGTCTGTCTCTGTCTCTGTCTCTGCATGTCTCTCTCTCTCTCTCTCTCTCTCTCTCTCTCTCTCTCTCTCTCTCTCTCTCTCTCTCTCTCTCTCTCTCTCTCTCTCTCTCTCTCTCTCTCTCTCTCTCTCTCAACACACATATAAACACTCGGTATCTTTTTTCTAGAGATTAGAGATTCATTGTTATGTTCCACATTAGGATTACTATGCAGGCCACCCTCTTAAGGTTTGAAAATGTCAAGAAAACGGTTAATTTAAAATGTCATCTCCTAACTTAACAGATTAAGCCAGAGGACCAAAAACAGAATAAAACAGGACAGGACAGTATGTCACTTATACAAGCTGCTTTTATTTCTAGTACAGTATGACAATTTTTTTTTTTTTTTTTTTTGGAGGGGGGGGGGAGGATCCTTGGCAGTGCATAAGAATGAAAATCGACGGCGTTTTGTTTGTAAGAGGACAGGTTGTACTACAAATGACTTGATTTATTGATATCACGTGTACAGTGTATGTATGCCACCTAAATTATTGTATTTATTTATTTATTATATGTATAGATGAAGGTTAATTCATATGACTGATGCTAGGAATGTCTGAAATCTCCTTAGAAGGATATTTTGGCCCTGAGAAGGGCCGAGTTTGGTGTATACTAGGGTGGTCGTTTTAGCTTATGCACGCTCTCCACGGATACGGCGAGCAAGCTGAATGTCCTTTGGCATGATGGTGACACGCTTGGCGTGGATGGCACAGAGGTTAGTGTCCTCGAAGAGACCGACCAGGTAAGCCTCGGATGCCTCCTGTAAAGCCATGACGGCAGACGACTGGAAGCGAAGATCGGTCTTGAAGTCCTGGGCAATCTCGCGCACCAGACGCTGGAAGGGAAGTTTCCTGATGAGCAACTCTGTGCTCTTCTGGTAACGACGGATCTCACGCAGGGCGACCGTTCCGGGCCTGTAACGGTGAGGCTTCTTCACGCCCCCTGTGGCAGGAGCAGATTTGCGTGCTGCCTTGGTGGCCAGCTGCTTACGAGGAGCCTTGCCTCCCGTGGACTTGCGAGCAGTCTGCTTGGTGCGAGCCATGGTGAACAACTGTGGTTTGTGATGGCCGGCGCCGAAAAATTTTTGCTTATATACGCCGTCTCGAGGCGCTTGCTCGAGCGCCATTGGCTGCTCGACTCGCCTACGTCACCCCGTTGCCCCTCCCCTCCTTCCTCTGGCTGCAGCCAACAGGCAGCTCACCTCAAACACTATTATCGCTGATTTTGCTCTATTTTTTGGATTTGTGCAAAAGTCATTTCACAGAGACGTGAAACAGACGAGTAGGCAACTGCAGTTTTGAAAGCGTTGTGAGAAAGCCGTGTTTCTGCTCGAGTACAAGCATAAAGTAAGGACAGGCAGGAGTTAGGAGTTGCCATGCTACAAGTACGTCCGCTTGACGGGATATAGTCTGGGGAAATCGTGCTCATTTCATTTCAAGCAGGAGAGGAAGCTTGCACCTAGCACTGCCGGGTGGGTAAATATTGAGCAGCAACGTGAGCGCTTCCCTCCTGACTTCTAGCGTGGTGCCTGCATAGGCATCATGCTTTTCAGAGTGAAGGTGCGGTTCCGAGGAACCGACACCACTTTTAACAAGGCCGAGATCATGGAGCTACTGACCTCGACCTCTGGGGTAGCACCCATCGACGTCGTTATGGACGTTAAGGGACCCCAAATTCTCTTCAGTAGTGCAGCTGCACTAGAAGCCCTTTTCACCACAACATCGACCACTGCACTCGAGGCAAAGGGGCTAACACTCCTGCCTCCCCTCCAATTCCAGGCTGTAAGAACAATATTCATTCACAGAGTGAGTGCCATCATCGCCGAACAGCCCATCACTGAGATCTTGAAGAGCATAAACGCTCTGAACCGGTCTCTTACAGCCATCTCGGCCCACCTCATCCAGCAGGGTGAAAGCGGGAGGCCAACCCTCAAGGTCACCCTCAAGACTCCTGCAGAGGCTACTCTCGCGGCCGACAACGGACTCAGATGCTGTGGAGTGGCCTGCACACCCCACCAGATCACCAGGCAGCGTTACTTCCGCCTTCGTCAATGTTTTCGGTGTTATCAATACACCCACTACGCCCAGAAGTGCCCAAACAGGCTGCAGAAATGCAGCATTTGTACTGGAGAACACCATCACAGGACCTGCACAGCCACCATCAAGCGCTGTCTACTTTGCAACGGAGAACACACAGCCGTCTCTCAAGACTGCCCCACCAGGCAGGAAGAAATAGCGAAAATGATCGACGCCAGACCTCGAAATCCTACTCCAAGAGTGAAATCTTTCAACATTCAAGCAGAAGCCTTCCCAGCACTCCCGACAAGTGGCGCCGCAAGCGGCGCACAACTCAACTACTGGACCAGCAGCTCCCGCGCCAGCCACTCAAGGTCACAGACAACACCTCTCAACCCAGCCAGCCAGCCGTCCTCACTCACGCCGCCTGCAGCCACCCCTGATAGCACTGTTGCAGCCCTGATACACTTCGCAACGGCGCTCTCAGGCGAAGATCTCAGACTACGTTATGAATTACTGAAGGAACTATACAAGGAGAACAACCTACCATCGTTTGTGATACCAGAGGCCATGTTCACCTCCCGCTCTACTACAACAGAGGCCAACCCTACACCAGCCACTCCTGCAAACCCGACTACGGCAAACGACAGCACCCCGACGGCTTCTCAACCGATCTCAACATCTGCTGAACCAGCAACTGTCATCGCACCTGAACCCAAAGTGACTACCAGCATAGCAGCCCCGAAAATGTTCAACCCATACACTACTGTCATGAGTTTTGTTGAAGAAAACACCGACCCGAGAATGCAAGAATTCCACGTACCACTGCGGGACCCAGTATATGAACACGAGGACGGGGACGGCTGCGAATTGTCAGAATTCGACAATGAATCGGTCTCCCCAGTAAGCCTAGATGGTCTGCGATCCCCACGCAGATTCCTGATTCACGACCCCAAGGACACAGAAGAACCATTGTCAATCCTGGACGTGGAAGCAGGAACAATAACGAAAAGACACAGAAACGGCGAAGAAACTGTTACCAGGGTAGTAACTGACATGAAAACCCTGATGTACAACAGCGTATGGCGAGCAGCAAGAGAAGAACTGAACGAATATAAAGTAGTGACAAGACCCACACCTTCACCAAGCACGCCAACAGACCAAACTCCACGCAAGAGAACAAGGAAGAATAACAAGCCTAGCTTCAACACCAGACTCGCCCGAAGGTAGCCGCCTTCACCCCCCCCCCCTCTTTAGGGGTATAGGGACCTAATTTTGCTCGTTTTGAGGTGGTGGAACCCCTGCAAGCTTCGGAGCAGACCAACGTGCAAGACAGAAGACGGAAGACTCCAGCTTCAAAGAAGAAAGAAGACTTCAGCTTCAAAGAAGAAAGAAGACTTCAACTCCTAAGAAGAAAGAAGACTCCACACGTCATGAGGAAAGAAGACCTCACACCGCCGCCCCTCCCTCGGGACCCTGCCAGCCAAGCCTAAGCCGACCAGGTGTTCAAGTAGCCTCATATTCAGCCGCGCAGCTGGGTCTAGCCCTGGCTCTATCTCTACAACTCCGACGCTTCCTCTCACCCAAGCTATTCTTCACCTATACCCACTTCAAAGCTCACCCGAAGGGTATCTTGTCCTATATTTAATTCGATTCGATTCGATTCCGAAATTTTATTATTCACACAACTTCAACACCATGACTGGACGCGGCAAGGGAGGCAAGGGACTCGGAAAGGGTGGCGCCAAGCGTCATCGTAAGGTGCTACGTGACAACATCCAGGGCATCACCAAGCCCGCTATTCGTCGCTTAGCTCGTCGTGGCGGCGTGAAGCGTATTTCGGGTCTCATCTACGAAGAGACCCGTGGCGTCCTGAAGGTGTTCCTCGAGAACGTCATCCGTGATGCTGTAACCTACACGGAACACGCCAAGAGGAAGACCGTCACTGCCATGGACGTGGTGTACGCTCTGAAGCGCCAGGGTCGTACCCTCTACGGATTCGGCGGATAAGAGCTTGGCTAATCCATCGATTCCACCCACCACCACCTCAAAACGGGACCTAATTAGGTCCCTATACTTTTTTACTGAAGGGCTTAATAGACGATAACATAAATTGTTTTGATATCAGCTAGCACATTGGGTCTTATGAAATCTATTTTTTATCCTCGCATGCTTAAAGGGACTCTGATTGGGGAGGGAGGGGTGGGGGGGGGGGGGGAAGGTTTGTTCCGTTATATACTAGCAGAGCAGGATCATTGGTGGTGGTGGGGGGGGGGGGGGTGAGGGAGAGAGAGAGAGAGAGAGAGATCTTTCCCAACTCTTCCTTTTTACATGAGTGAGCTACCCGTTTTATTCATTTTATCCTTCTCAGAGCTGTTTTGATAGTATCCAAATGATGGTAAATGAAAAGGGAGGACACGAATATCTACCCAGAATTCAGGACTGGCAATCGATATGCATGTTTGAGTGCGAATCTTTTTCTCTCTCAACTTAGGTATACGTTTATGTCGTACCTAAAAGCGAGAACCACACTATTGGGACAAGTATGCAAGGCCCAATTTTCCTAACAAGCACAGTTAATTTTGTTATTTTCGAACATTTCTTTCCAAATTGGTTTATCCAATTAACAGTATTATATTAAGATCATGAATTGCTGGGTTAGGTTAGGTTAGGTTAGCTTAGCTTAGGTTAGGTTAGGTTAGCTTAGCTTAGCTTGGGTTAGCTTAGGTTAGGTTAGGTTAGCTTAGCTTGGGTTAGCATAGGTTAGGTTAGGTTTGATTACATTTCTATGTTAGATTTAACTCAAATTCAAAACAATTGCAGTCATTCGGCTTGTTAGTCAACTTGCCTCTAATAGGGGCAATTTGTCTAACAAGACTATTTAGTTTTGTGTGCATATATATATATATATATATATATATATATATATATATATATATATATATATATATATATATATATATATATATATATATATATATATATATATATATATTATAGCTTCAAGACTCCGAACCAATATAGAAGCATCAAGAGGAAGTGCTTGTGTTATGGGCCAATAGGCCTTCTGCAGTTACTTCCATTCTTATGTTTTTATTCCCATTGGTTCGTGTTTTATCTTGTGTAAATGTCAATCACCTCACCCAAAACTTTGGTACCATATCACCTCACCCATGTATGTGTATATATATATATATATATATATATATATATATATATATATATATATATATATATATATATATATATATATATATATATATATATATATATAATATACAGAGTAAATCTACCCCAAAAGTAATGATTTATTTGTCTACAAAACTAAACTCTTTTTGGAATCATATGAGGCCCCTCCACTGAGGGGGGAGGCCTGGATGTTTATTGTCATGTGTATTCATGCTGCTTGCATGTCGTCGTTTATTTTGCCTTTGTTGTTTTCTTGACAGCTTTCTTTGCCTTGGGTGGTTTGGGAGATTTTGAAGCTCTCTTTATTTTGGGCTTTTTGTTCCCAACAACAAGCTGCTGCTGCTGCTTCTTTTTCAAGGCTGTAGGTGGTTTGTTGCTTGTGGCGGCTTTCTTGGGAGTTACCACGGCCTTCTTTGCTGCTGTAGATGGTTTCTTGGTTGTGGTGGCTTTCTTGGGAGTTAGAACGGCCCTCTTCTCTGCTACGGCCAGCTTGAATGATCCACTAGCTCCACTTCCCTTGGTCTGAACAAGAATGCCGTCAGCCACTGCTTTCTTGAGAAATCTTCGGATGTAAATGGCGATCTTGGCAGCCTCGACTTTGTTGTTGGCAACAACGTACTTCTTGATTGCTTGTAGAGACGAGCCCTTACGGTCTTTGAGTGCTGCGACCGCGGCTAGAACCATTTGACTAGTTTTCGGGTGAGCAACCTGGACGCGAGGTTTCCTGGTGGTGGCCACCACAGCAGCAGCAGCCGCAGCCTTCTTGGTAGGCTTTGCTTCTACCATGATGATGATGAGATAACCAAGGTGATGAGAGACGCTCAGACAGTCACGGGGGAATGATGCTGCCGCCGCTTGAGCCGAACCTATTTATGTGCCGGCACGGTACAGAAGCTGCAACCTGGCAACTCGTCCACCAATCACGACGGTTGGTTTTACGGCTCCGAAACCTGGATCCCATATCTTCTCTAAAATAGAAGCATTTGTTCATGTTCTTTGTAAAAGTATCATAAAGCAGGACAGATGAGACAAATATCATAAAAACTGAAGAGCAGATGAGCACACACATGTATGTATTACAAAAGAAAATCCACAAATTCATTAGAAATTGGCAGGGTAGGCTGAGGAAGTAGGTAGATGTAAAATGTCTGTAAATGGCGAAAGAACATAAACCCAAGACTGAATAAACGATGTTAAATATCCATGCCAAGGAGACAAAAATATGTTAGGATACAATTACCATTAAGACACCACAAGAAGGTCCGTATCCTGCCGTGATGACTAAAAAGAGTTGGTTATTAGCCACAATGTGTAGGCAGTCTCATGCCAACGGCCATACCACGTTGAGAACACCGCTTCTCGTCCGATCAGCGAAGTTAAGCAACGTTGGGTTTGGTTAGTACTTGGATGGGTGACCGCCTGGGAACACCAAATGCTGTTGGCAATAATGTTTTTTGTTTTGTTTTGTTTTGTTTCGTTTGTTTTTGTTTGAATGGCTGGCTGGCTGGCTGGCTGGCTGGCTGGCTGGCTGGCTGGCTGGCTGGCTCCACGGGAAATTCACGGAGTTGTGTGGAATAAGGCCTGGTAAAATGAATTAATATGTATGTCATGTTTAAAACAAACTCGCTTAATATAGTGTGTGAGGCTTTATACAAAAACAAACAACCAAAACAAAACATGTTGTATATATATATATATATATATATATATATATATATATATATATATATATATATATATATATATATATATATATATATATATATATATATATATAGCTTAATCCGGGTTTGAACTCGCAACTCCAAGAATACGCATCACTTATATACACTTTACCACTGGACCACTGCAGGACACTTGATGCTGAGGTATCAATTTAATGACGTAAATGCCATTTCCACAAATAAATGATAATTTAAAAGTATTTGTATGTACAAATCTTTTCTGTTTAAAAGGCTACAATATCAGTTACTGATATAATTTGTGTTAATGTTTCTATACCCACAGGAAGGCATGTTTTTGCTTATATGTAAGGGGTACGGAGAAGGAATCCACAGACCATCATTCCCCTTCCCCCCCCCCCCCTCCCACCTACTACTACCACCACCACCACCACCACCACCACCACCACCACTACTCACCACTACTCACCACCAATCACCACCAATCACCACCACCACCAATCACCACCACCACACCTAACCGAAAACCCCCTAACACATCAACCCTCCCCCCAATCAACAGGCGAAATAATAACCCTCAAATGCCTGCCTGCCTGCCTGCCAGCCAGCCAATACTAACGGTCTTCTCAGAAAGAAAATCTCTTTGTATCTGTATTACTTGATGAAATGTATGATTCTAATAATGAAAATAAATTGTTATGTCGGTTGTATGAGCATAATGACCAATATGCACATGATATGAATGAATTAAATAGTGTAGTTTTAAGTAATTAGGTTGTAGACACATTAAGCGGATATGATATTTGACGCGTCCAGAACTGGTGATTTTTGGTTTAGTTTTAAATGCACCACCACCACCACCATTGCTTCCCCAGAGCCTAAATAAGGACCGGTAAAAGGAGTCAATATGTATGTCATCTATAAAACCAAAGAATGAATAAAAACACACACACACAAACCTACATAATAGTACTAGGAAGATTGTATGGCATAAAAAAAAAAAAAGTACTCCCATTGGGTCGTTTGAACTCGCGACTTCCAAAACACCAGCCACACACCTTACCACCCAGCCACCATAGAGTTGGTATAATTGTGCAACTTTAGTTATAAAACTAAAGTTCTTATTGTCTCAAATCTTATTGTCTGTTCTATGAAAAGGCATGATGTAAATTATGTATTTTTTGAATGATTGAATTGTAGGCACATTAAGCGGATTCGATATTTGATATATCCAGAAAAGGTGATTTCTGTTCAGTTTTAAAATGCATCACCGTTAACGCTAAAGGACTGGTAAAACGACTCGATGTTTGTCATTTTTAAAATAAACACTAAAACTAGGCCCTTAACATATATAATGTTTGAATATAAATTGAATGCATATAAATACAAAGTGGGAGTGGCTGGCTGGCTGGTTGGCTGGCTGGCTGGCTGGCTGGCTGGCTGGCTGGCTGGCTGGCTGGCTGCCTGCCTGCCTGCCTGGCTGGCTGGCTGGCTGGCTGGCTGGCTGGCTGGCTGCCTGCCTGCCTGCCTGCCTGCCTGCCTGCCTGCCTGCCTGCCTGCCAGCCTGCCTGCCTGCCTGCCTGCCTGCCTGCCTGCCTGCCTGGCTGGCTGGCTGGCTGGCTGGCTGGCTGCCCGCCCGCCCGCCCGCCTGCCCGCCCGCCTGCTTGCCTTGCCTTGCCTGTCCTGTCCTGTTATTGCCTTGCCTTGCCTTGCCTTGCCTTGCCTTGCCTTGCCTTGCCTTGCCTTGCCTTGCCTTGCCTTGCCCTGCCCTGCCTTGGCTGCAGCTGGCTGGCTGGCCGTAAATCAACTCTTAACAACACCACACCACACCACACCATCACTCATCACCCATCACCCACCACCGGCCCCAGTCTCCCAGCCTCTCTTATATACCCGAGCAGGCCCTTTAAATTATTTGAATTGTTGCACTTCGGCCAATGGCACGATCGCTGCTGCTCAAACATATTCTGGTTCACAAGTATTATAATATATTATATTATATTATATTATATATATATATATATATATATATATATATATATATATATATATATATATATATATATATATATTTATTCATGAAACACATTAAAACCTTGATCATTTATTCATTCATTACGTCTAGTGAAGAATTGCTTTTGTTCATTTGTATGATTAAAAATTGATAGAATATGAATTCCTCGCTTAAAGTAAAATATAAAATATATATTGGATTTATATGATTGGTTAATATTCCAAGTGATGCTGAATATCCCCTATAATTTTGTTTTGTTTGTTTGTTATGTACACATTCCAAATGAAATCAATATAAATGTTATTATTAATGTTTGAAAGTTGATTGTCTACTTGAATCTCTCTATTAAAGTGTGTGTGGCTCCGGATGGAGCCTGGTTATGGTATTTGTCGTGGTGGGTGGCAGAAGTGCTTACTTCTTCTCTGTCTTCTTTGGCAAAAGAACTGCCTGAATGTTTGGAAGAACACCTCCCTGTGCAATGGTTACGCCAGACAGAAGTTTGTTGAGTTCTTCGTCGTTGCGGATGGCCAACTGCAAGTGACGTGGGATGATACGGGTCTTCTTGTTGTCACGTGCGGCGTTACCGGCGAGCTCCAGAACTTCGGCAGCGAGGTATTCCATGACGGCTGCCAGGTAGACAGGAGCGCCAGCACCGACGCGTTCGGCGTAGTTGCCTTTACGCAGCAGACGGTGAATTCTGCCCACGGGGAACTGAAGTCCGGCCCTGCTGGAGCGAGACTTTGACTTGCCCTTCACTTTGCCTCCCTTGCCGCGTCCTGACATTGCTGCTGCTGTTGTGGGTTTGTGGTGTTTTATGCCGGCCCGCAGATCGAGCTTCGTGTTATATACCCCGCTCAGGATCAAGGGAGTCCGCCACTGACCAATCAGCGCGCTCCGCCACGCGACCCGCTCTGAGCTGAGTCGCGAGCGGGATATAAAAGGAAAGCTCGACTCGCGCAAAAGTTCATTATTGTATCGCAACGCCAGCCAGCACGAGCATCATCATGCCACCCAAGGCATCTGGAAAGGCTGCCAAGAAGGCCGGAAAGGCCCAGAAGGCCATTGCCAAGGGCGATAAGAAAAGAAGCGCAGGAGGAAGGAGAGCTACAGCATCTACATCTACAAAGTGCTGAAGCAGGTCCACCCCGACACTGGTATCTCTTCCAAAGCCATGTCGATCATGAACTCGTTCGTGAACGACATCTTCGAGCGCATCGCCGCCGAGGCTTCTCGCCTGGCCCACTACAACAAGCGTTCCACCATTACCAGTCGGGAGATCCAGACGGCTGTAAGGCTCCTGTTGCCCGGAGAACTGGCCAAGCACGCCGTCTCTGAGGGCACTAAGGCCGTCACCAAGTACACCTCCTCCAAGTAAACGGCTTACTTACTGCCCTGTGGTGGTGGCTTGGCCTCAAACCAACAAACTCGGCTCCATTGGAGCCACACTTTAATTTCTAAAGAGATTGTGAGTGTTAGACACCAATACTATTATAACAAAAACCTCTGTCACTGAAAGCAAATAGCTATAAAATGAGAATATTTATGAAACTGTCTGTGTGTGTTTCTCTCTCTCAGTCTCTGTCTGTCTGTCTGTCTGTCTCTGTCTCTGTCTCTGCATGTCTCTCTCTCTCTCTCTCTCTCTCTCTCTCTCTCTCTCTCTCTCTCTCTCTCTCTCTCTCTCTCTCTCTCTCTCTCTCTCTCTCTCTCTCTCTCTCTCTCTCAACACACATATAAACACTCGGTATCTTTTTTCTAGAGATTAGAGATTCATTGTTATGTTCCACATTAGGATTACTATGCAGGCCACCCTCTTAAGGTTTGAAAATGTCAAGAAAACGGTTAATTTAAAATGTCATCTCCTAACTTAACAGATTAAGCCAGAGGACCAAAAACAGAATAAAACAGGACAGGACAGTATGTCACTTATACAAGCTGCTTTTATTTCTAGTACAGTATGACAATTTTTTTTTTTTTTTTTTTGGAGGGGGGGGGGGGAGGATCCTTGGCAGTGCATAAGAATGAAAAGCGACGGCGTTTTGTTTGTAAGAGGACAGGTTGTACTACAAATGACTTGATTTATTGATATCACGTGTACAGTGTATGTATGCCACCTAAATTATTGTATTTATTTATTTATTATATGTATAGATGAAGGTTAATTCATATGACTGATGCTAGGAATGTCTGAAATCTCCTTAGAAGGATATTTTGGCCCTGAGAAGGGCCGAGTTTGGTGTATACTAGGGTGGTCGTTTTAGCTTATGCACGCTCTCCACGGATACGGCGAGCAAGCTGAATGTCCTTTGGCATGATGGTGACACGCTTGGCGTGGATGGCACAGAGGTTAGTGTCCTCGAAGAGACCGACCAGGTAAGCCTCGGATGCCTCCTGTAAAGCCATGACGGCAGACGACTGGAAGCGAAGATCGGTCTTGAAGTCCTGGGCAATCTCGCGCACCAGACGCTGGAAGGGAAGTTTCCTGATGAGCAACTCTGTGCTCTTCTGGTAACGACGGATCTCACGCAGGGCGACCGTTCCGGGCCTGTAACGGTGAGGCTTCTTCACGCCCCCTGTGGCAGGAGCAGATTTGCGTGCTGCCTTGGTGGCCAGCTGCTTACGAGGAGCCTTGCCTCCCGTGGACTTGCGAGCAGTCTGCTTGGTGCGAGCCATGGTGAACAACTGTGGTTTGTGATGGCCGGCGCCGAAAAATTTTTGCTTATATACGCCGTCTCGAGGCGCTTGCTCGAGCGCCATTGGCTGCTCGACTCGCCTACGTCACCCCGTTGCCCCTCCCCTCCTTCCTCTGGCTGCAGCCAACAGGCAGCTCACCTCAAACACTATTATCGCTGATTTTGCTCTATTTTTTGGATTTGTGCAAAAGTCATTTCACAGAGACGTGAAACAGACGAGTAGGCAACTGCAGTTTTGAAAGCGTTGTGAGAAAGCCGTGTTTCTGCTCGAGTACAAGCATAAAGTAAGGACAGGCAGGAGTTAGGAGTTGCCATGCTACAAGTACGTCCGCTTGACGGGATATAGTCTGGGGAAATCGTGCCGAAATTTTATTATTCACACAACTTCAACACCATGACTGGACGCGGCAAGGGAGGCAAGGGACTCGGAAAGGGTGGCGCCAAGCGTCATCGTAAGGTGCTACGTGACAACATCCAGGGCATCACCAAGCCCGCTATTCGTCGCTTAGCTCGTCGTGGCGGCGTGAAGCGTATTTCGGGTCTCATCTACGAAGAGACCCGTGGCGTCCTGAAGGTGTTCCTCGAGAACGTCATCCGTGATGCTGTAACCTACACGGAACACGCCAAGAGGAAGACCGTCACTGCCATGGACGTGGTGTACGCTCTGAAGCGCCAGGGTCGTACCCTCTACGGATTCGGCGGATAAGAGCTTGGCTAATCCATCGATTCCACCCACCACCACCTCAAAACGGGACCTAATTAGGTCCCTATACTTTTTTACTGAAGGGCTTAATAGACGATAACATAAATTGTTTTGATATCAGCTAGCACATTGGGTCTTATGAAATCTATTTTTTATCCTCGCATGCTTAAAGGGACTCTGATTGGGGAGGGAGGGGTGGGGGGGGGGGGGGGAAGGTTTGTTCCGTTATATACTAGCAGAGCAGGATCATTGGTGGTGGTGGGGGGGGGGGGGTGAGGGAGAGAGAGAGAGAGAGAGAGATCTTTCCCAACTCTTCCTTTTTACATGAGTGAGCTACCCGTTTTATTCATTTTATCCTTCTCAGAGCTGTTTTGATAGTATCCAAATGATGGTAAATGAAAAGGGAGGACACGAATATCTACCCAGAATTCAGGACTGGCAATCGATATGCATGTTTGAGTGCGAATCTTTTTCTCTCTCAACTTAGGTATACGTTTATGTCGTACCTAAAAGCGAGAACCACACTATTGGGACAAGTATGCAAGGCCCAATTTTCCTAACAAGCACAGTTAATTTTGTTATTTTCGAACATTTCTTTCCAAATTGGTTTATCCAATTAACAGTATTATATTAAGATCATGAATTGCTGGGTTAGGTTAGGTTAGGTTAGCTTAGCTTAGGTTAGGTTAGGTTAGCTTAGCTTAGCTTGGGTTAGCTTAGGTTAGGTTAGGTTAGCTTAGCTTGGGTTAGCATAGGTTAGGTTAGGTTTGATTACATTTCTATGTTAGATTTAACTCAAATTCAAAACAATTGCAGTCATTCGGCTTGTTAGTCAACTTGCCTCTAATAGGGGCAATTTGTCTAACAAGACTATTTAGTTTTGTGTGCATATATATATATATATATATATATATATATATATATATATATATATATATATATATATATATATATATATATATATATATATATATATATATATATATATATATATATATATATATATATATATATATTATAGCTTCAAGACTCCGAACCAATATAGAAAGCATCAAGAGGAAGTGCTTGTGTTATGGGCCAATAGGCCTTCTGCAGTTACTTCCATTCTTATGTTTTTATTCCCATTGGTTCGTGTTTTATCTTGTGTAAATGTCAATCACCTCACCCAAAACTTTGGTACCATATCACCTCACCCATGTATGTGTATATATATATATATATATATATATATATATATATATATATATATATATATATATATATATATATATATATATATATAATATACAGAGTAAATCTACCCCAAAAGTAATGATTTATTTGTCTACAAAACTAAACTCTTTTTGGAATCATATGAGGCCCCTCCACTGAGGGGGGAGGCCTGGATGTTTATTGTCATGTGTATTCATGCTGCTTGCATGTCGTCGTTTATTTTGCCTTTGTTGTTTCTTGACAGCTTTCTTTGCCTTGGGTGGTTGGGAGATTTTGAAGCTCTCTTTATTTTGGGCTTTTTGTTCCCAACAACAAGCTGCTGCTGCTGCTTCTTTTTCAAGGCTGTAGGTGGTTTGTTGCTTGTGGCGGCTTTCTTGGGAGTTACCACGGCCTTCTTTGCTGCTGTAGATGGTTTCTTGGTTGTGGTGGCTTTCTTGGGAGTTAGAACGGCCCTCTTCTCTGCTACGGCCAGCTTGAATGATCCACTAGCTCCACTTCCCTTGGTCTGAACAAGAATGCCGTCAGCCACTGCTTTCTTGAGAAATCTTCGGATGTAAATGGCGATCTTGGCAGCCTCGACTTTGTTGTTGGCAACAACGTACTTCTTGATTGCTTGTAGAGACGAGCCCTTACGGTCTTTGAGTGCTGCGACCGCGGCTAGAACCATTTGACTAGTTTTCGGGTGAGCAACCTGGACGCGAGGTTTCCTGGTGGTGGCCACCACAGCAGCAGCAGCCGCAGCCTTCTTGGTAGGCTTTGCTTCTACCATGATGATGATGAGATAACCAAGGTGATGAGAGACGCTCAGACAGTCACGGGGGAATGATGCTGCCGCCGCTTGAGCCGAACCTATTTATGTGCCGGCACGGTACAGAAGCTGCAACCTGGCAACTCGTCCACCAATCACGACGGTTGGTTTACGGCTCCGAAACCTGGATCCCATATCTTCTCTAAAATAGAAGCATTTGTTCATGTTCTTTGTAAAAGTATCATAAAGCAGGACAGATGAGACAAATATCATAAAAACTGAAGAGCAGATGAGCACACACATGTATGTATTACAAAAGGAAAATCCACAAATTCATTAGAAATTGGCAGGTAGGTCTGAGGAAGTAGGTAGATGTAAAATGTCTGTAAATGGCGAAAGAACATAAACCCAAGACTGAATAAAACGATGTAAATATCCATGCCAAGGAGACAAAAATATGTTAGGATACAATTACCATTAAGACACCACAAGAAGGTCCGTATCCTGCCGTGATGACTAAAAAGAGTTGGTTATTAGCCACAATGTGTAGGCAGTCTCATGCCAACGGCCATACCACGTTGAGAACACCGCTTCTCGTCCGATCAGCGAAGTTAAGCAACGTTGGGTTTGGTTAGTACTTGGATGGGTGACCGCCTGGGAACACCAAATGCTGTTGGCAATAATGTTTTTTGTTTTGTTTTGTTTTGTTTCGTTTGTTTTTGTTTGAATGGCTGGCTGGCTGGCTGGCTGGCTGGCTGGCTGGCTGGCTGGCTGGCTCCACGGGAAATTCACGGAGTTGTGTGGAATAAGGCCTGGTAAAATGAATTAATATGTATGTCATGTTTAAAACAAACTCGCTTAATATAGTGTGTGAGGCTTTATACAAAAACAAACAACCAAAACAAAACATGTTGTATATATATATATATATATATATATATATATATATATATATATATATATATATATATATATATATATATATATATATATATATATATATATATTATAGCTTAATCCGGGTTTGAACTCGCAACTCCAAGAATACGCATCACTTATATACACTTTACCACTGGACCACTGCAGGACACTTGATGCTGAGGTATCAATTTAATGACGTAAATGCCATTTCCACAAATAAATGATAATTTAAAAGTATTTGTATGTACAAATCTTTTCTGTTTAAAAGGCTACAATATCAGTTACTGATATAATTTGTGTTAATGTTTCTATACCCACAGGAAGGCATGTTTTTGCTTATATGTAAGGGGTACGGAGAAGGAATCCACAGACCATCATTCCCCTTCCCCCCCCCCCCCCTCCCACCTACTACTACCACCACCACCACCACCACCACCACCACCACCACTACTCACCACTACTCACCACCAATCACCACCAATCACCACCACCACCAATCACCACCACCACACCTAACCGAAAACCCCA
>NC_091220.1:6098373-6159813 GCF_040958095.1 Procambarus clarkii
TTAAAACTACACTATTTAATTCATTCATATCACGTGCATATTGGTCATTATGCTCATACAACCGACATAACAATTTATTTTCATTATTAGAATCATACATTTCATCAAGTAATACAGATACAAAGAGATTTTCTTTCTGAGAAGACCGTTAGTATTGGCTGGCTGCGGCAGGCAGGCAGGCATTTGAGGGTTATTATTTCGCCTGTTGATTGGGGGGAGGGTTGATGTGTTAGGGGTTTTCGGTTAGGTGTGGTGGTGGTGATTGGTGGTGATTGGTGGTGGTGGTGATTGGTGGTGATTGGTGGTGAGTAGTAGTGGTGGTGGTGGTGGTGGTGGTGGTGGTGGTGGTGGTGGTGGTAGTAGGTGGGAGGGGGGGGGGGGGGGGGGGGGAAGGGGAATGATGGTCTGTGGATTCCTTCTCCGTACCCCTTACATATAAGCAAAAACATGCCTTCCTGTGGGTATAGAAACATTAACACAAATTATATCAGTAACTGATATTGTAGCCTTTTAAACAGGAAAAGATTTGTACATACAAATACTTTTAAATTATCATTTTATTTGTGGAAATGGCATTTACGTCATTAAATTGATACCTCAGCATCAAGTGTCCTGCAGTGGTCCAGTGGTAAAGTGTATATAAGTGATGCGTAATTCTTGGAGTTGCGAGTTCAAACCCGGATTAAGCTATATATATATATCTATATATATATATATATATATATATATATATATATATATATATATATATACAACATGTTTTGTTTTGGTTGTTTGTTTTTGTATAAAGCCTCACACACTATATTAAGCGAGTTGTTTTAAACATGACATACATATTAATTCATTTTACCAGGCCTTATTCCACACAACTCCGTGAATTTCCCGTGGAGCCAGCCAGCCAGCCATTCAAACAAAAACAAACGAAACAAAACAAAACAAAACAAAAAACATTAGTGCCAACAGCATTTGGTGTTCCCAGGCGGTCACCCATCCAAGTACTAACCAAACCCAACGTTGCTTAACTTCGCTGATCGGACGAGAAGCGGTGTTCTCAACGTGGTATGGCCGTTGGCATGAGACTGCCTACACATTGTGGCTAATAACCAACTCTTTTTAGTCATCACGGCAGGATACGGACCTTCTTGTGGTGTCTTAATGGTAATTGTATCCTAACATATTTTTGTCTCCTTGGCATGGATATTTAACATCGTTTATTCAGTCTTGGGTTTATGTTCTTTCGCCATTTACAGACATTTTACATCTACCTACTTCCTCAGCCTACCCTGCCAATTTCTAATGAATTTGTGGATTTTCTTTTGTAATACATACATGTGTGTGCTCATCTGCTCTTCAGTTTTTATGATATTTGTCTCATCTGTCCTGCTTTATGATACTTTTACAAAGAACATGAACAAATGCTTCTATTTTAGAGAAGATATGGGATCCAGGTTTCGGAGCCGTAAACCAACCGTCGTGATTGGTGACGAGTTGCCAGGTTGCAGCTTCTGTACCGTGCCGGCACATAATAGGTTCGGCTCAAGCGGCGGCAGCATCATTCCCCCGTGACTGTCTGAGCGTCTCTCATCACCTTGGTTATCTCATCATCATCATGTAGAAGCAAAGCCTACCAAGAAGGCTGCGGCTGCTGCTGCTGTGGTGGCCACCACCAGGAAACCTCGCGTCCAGGTTGCTCACCCGAAAACTAGTCAAATGGTTCTAGCCGCGGTCGCAGCACTCAAAGACCGTAAGGGCTCGTCTCTACAAGCAATCAAGAAGTACGTTGTTGCCAACAACAAAGTCGAGGCTGCCAAGATCGCCATTTACATCCGAAGATTTCTCAGAAAGCAGTGGCTGACGGCATTCTTGTTCAGACCAAGGGAAGTGGAGCTAGTGGATCATTCAAGCTGGCCGTAGCAGAGAAGAGGGCCGTTCTAACTCCCAAGAAAGCCACCACAACCAAGAAACCATCTACAGCAGCAAAGAAGGCCGTGGTAACTCCCAAGAAAGCCGCCACAAGCAACAAACCACCTACAGCCTTGAAAAAGAAGCAGCAGCAGCAGCAGCTTGTTGTTGGGAACAAAAAGCCCAAAATAAAGAGAGCTTCAAAATCTCCCAAACCACCCAAGGCAAAGAAAGCTGTCAAGAAAACAACAAAGGCAAAATAAACGACGACATGCAAGCAGCATGAATACACATGACAATAAACATCCAGGCCTCCCCCTCAGTGGAGGGGCCTCATATGATTCCAAAAAGAGTTTAGTTTTGTAGACAAATAAATCATTACTTTTGGGGTAGATTTACTCTGTATATTATATATATATATATATATATATATATATATATATATATATATATATATATATATATATATATATATATATATATATATATATATATATATATTTATATATACACATGGGTGAGGTGATATGGTACCAAAGTTTTGGGTAAGGTGATTGACATTTACACAAGATAAAACACGAACCAATGGGAATAAAAAACATAAGAATGGAAGTAACTGCAGAAGGCCTATTGGCCCATAACACAAGCACTTCCTCTTGATGCTTCTATATTGGTTCGGAGTCTTGAAGCTATAATATATATATATATATATATATATATATATATATATATATATATATATATATATATATATATATGCACACAAAACTAAATAGTCTTGTTAGACAAATTGCCCCTATTAGAGGCAAGTTGACTAACAAGCCGAATGACTGCAATTGTTTTGAATTTGAGTTAAATCTAACATAGAAATGTAATCAAACCTAACCTAACCTATGCTAACCCAAGCTAAGCTAACCTAACCTAACCTAAGCTAACCCAAGCTAAGCTAAGCTAACCTAACCTACCTAACCTAACCTAACCTAACCTAAGCTAAGCTAACCTAACCTAACCTAACCTAACCTAACCTAACCCAGCAATTCATGATCTTAATATAATACTGTTAATTGGATAACCAATTTGGAAAGAAATGTTCGAAAATAACAAAATTAACTGTGCCTTGTTAGGAAAATTGGGCCTTGCATACTTGTCCCAATAGTGTGGTTCTCGCTTTTAGGTACGACATAAACGTATACCTAAGTTGAGAGAGAAAAGATTCGCACTCAAACATGCATATCGATTGCCAGTCCTGAATTCTGGGTAGATATTCGTGTCCTCCCTTTTCATTTACCATCATTTGGATACTATCAAAACAGCTCTGAGAAGGATAAAATGAATAAAACGGGTAGCTCACTCATGTAAAAAGGAAGAGTTGGGAAAGATCTCTCTCTCTCTCTCTCTCCCCCTCACCCCCCCCCCCCCCCCACCAATGATCCTGCTCTGCTAGTATATAACGTAACAAACCTTCCCCCCCCCCTCCCTCCCTCCCTCCCCAATCAGAGTCCCTTTAAGCATGCGAGGATAAAAAATAGATTTCATAAGACCCAATGTGCTAGCTGATATCAAAACAATTTATGTTATCGTCTATTAAGCCCTTCAGTAAAAAAGTATAGGGACCTAATTAGGTCCCGTTTTGAGGTGGTGGTGGGTGGAATCGATGGATTAGCCAAGCTCTTATCCGCCGAATCCGTAGAGGGTACGACCCTGGCGCTTCAGAGCGTACACCACGTCCATAGCAGTGACGGTCTTCCTCTTGGCGTGTTCCGTGTAGGTTACAGCATCACGGATGACGTTCTCGAGGAACACCTTCAGGACGCCACGGGTCTCTTCGTAGATGAGACCCGAAATACGCTTCACGCCGCCACGACGAGCTAAGCGACGAATAGCGGGCTTGGTGATGCCCTGGATGTTGTCACGTAGCACCTTACGATGACGCTTGGCGCCACCCTTTCCGAGTCCCTTGCCTCCCTTGCCGCGTCCAGTCATGGTGTTGAAGTTGTGTGAATCGAATTGACGAATGCCATTCATTCATTCATTTAAATATAGGTCAAGATACCCTAATGGGTGAGCGTGGAAGTGGGGATAGGGGAAGAATTAGTGGGGGTGAGAGGAAGGGTTTTCAGTATGAGGTAAAGTGCCAGGGCTAGACCCAGCTGCATGGCATTGAAATCGTTATGACCAGACTAGGCAGTGAAGGCAAGGAATCGGATCTGTGACAACATTTCGTCTTTTCTGAGCACCCACGGAGACAGCAGTCCTCAGCTGGGTGTGCCCTGGAGGCTCACACCAGATGTGGTCTTTGATCTGTTAATCAGCATCGCGGCCCACCCAAGGCACCAGAAAACGGGAGCTAGTTGGTCCCCCCCTAAAGAGGGGGGAGAAGAGTTAGGAGGTTATAGTTGGAAGTTTGGTGATTTGAGTAGTGATATTATAGGAGAGGGGTTATGTAAAGGACGGAGCAGGAGGTGGATCGTCGATCAGGTTAAAGAGGTTGTGCGTATGTCTGGGTCTGCTTAGGACGTTTCTGAGGAACGTGTCGTAGTTGTCATGATAGGTGAGAATTCTGTCAATCTGTTTCTTCCCCATAGTATCCCAGGTTATGTTCAGAGGTGGGATGTTCGCCCTCTCATGCAGGGCCTCACTGGTGGTGAAGTCCTGCCAATGGGTATCGAACACCCATCTCAGAGCCCTGTTCTGGGTACGCTGGAGTTTCTTCCTATTTGTTGGTGCTGCAAGTGTGAGTGGGATCGGTGCATATGTTAGGAGTGGGAGAATAAGTGTTTTGTATAAGTAGAGCTTGGTGGCTTGGGAGGCATGTTTAAGTGGGTAGAGTTTTGATAGGGCGTTTGAGGCTATAGCTTTCTTGGGTGTTATGTGTGTGTGAAAGCGAAGGTTAAAGTCTAGTGTGAGTCCAAGTACTGTGGTTTTGTTGACTCTTGGGATCTGGGTTGCATCTGGTGATTGAGAGTAGAGTTTTACTGGGTCAGGGTTACGTCGTTTGTTGTAGAAAAAGTATGTTATTTTTGACTTGTTGGGGTTTGTTTTTATTCGCCAGTCGTGTTCCCAGAGGGTGACTTTGTCTATTTCTTGTTGTGCTTTCCGTGTGAGGGCGTTAATCGTATAGTCTGTGATCAGTTGGGTTACGTCGTCAGCGTAGCAAAGGGTCATTGATGTCCAGTATACTGGGTCAGGGATGTCGTTTATATAGAGTATGTATAAGGTTGGTGAAAGAACTGAGCCCTGAGGGACACCTGCATTTAGGTTGAAATAACCCGACAGCTTGCTGAGGAACTTGATCTGCATCTTTCTATTTGTTAGAAAGCTGCAAAGTAGCCTCTGCATGTTATCAGATAGTTGAAACAGAGTGCAGAGTTTGTAACGCAGGCCGTCGTGCCATACGGTGTCAAAAGCTTTTTCGACGTCCTTTGCAATGAGGGCCGTCTTGGCCCTTTGGTGTTTATTTATGGAGAGGTAGTTTGTTATTATGTTCAGTGCGTCTTGTGTTGAGCGGTGTTGTCTGAAGCCAAATTGTTTGTCTGTCAATATGTTTTTGTGTTCTAGGTGATTCCTGAGTTTATGATTAATGAGTTTTTCGTATACTTTTCCTAATGTCTCTAGTAAGCTGATCGGTCTGTAGTTCTTAGGGTCTGTCGGGGATTTTTGGGGTTTTGGAATGAGGATTGCTGTGGCTTCTTTGAATGGGCTTGGGAAATATCCTGATGCTAGTGAGGCGTTGTAGACGTCTGTGAGTGCAAAGATTAGGGGGTCTGGAAGTTGCTTGAGGAGAGCTTGGCCAATGCCAGAGGCTCCTGGGGCTTTACGTCTGGTGTTCTTGAGCATGAGTTTAACTTCTTCAGGTAGTATTGATTCTGTGAGGTCACTTTCTAAGTCGTCTAGTGTCGTGAGGTCAATGGTAGGGTAGTGTGTGATGGCATGAGGGTTGTGTCGTATCCATGTTTCTACTCTGTTTATGTTTTGTATTGCTGTTGGTTGTGGGGGGTGGGGATTGAAGATGTCCTGCCAGTGTTGTTTGAATATGCCTATTACTTCTGAGGGATCGGTGTAGTTTTGATTGTTGTGAGTGATGTATGTAAAGGCAGAAGAGGAGGAGTTTCCTCTGATCCTCTTTATGAAGTTCCAGAATTGTTGTGGAGTTGTTTTTCTTTGTATTTCAGCTTTATGTATGAGTTTCTCCCAGTTGTTAGCATGGTCTTGGTCAAGGCTGTTGAGTATGTGGTTTCTGAGTATAGTGAGGTCTGTGTTTACTTGATTGTATCTGTGAAGGTTGTGGGTGAATCTGTTGTGATAGCAGGAGAGTAGCCTTTTTGTTCTGATCGAAGGAAAAAAGGAGTATCTAGTTTTGTGGGTTGTTTTTGGAATGGTAGCATCAGCTGCTTGTATGATGTTATTCTGGATGGTGAGGACTTGGGAATCTATGTCTGTGTGTGGTTTGTCTTGGAAGTTGTAGGGCTGTGTGCTGGCAGTTAGGTGTTGTTTGAAGGCTTCCCAGTCTGCATTTTGATAGTCATATTGTGGGGTGGCTGGGATGAGTATGGGGTTGCTGGAGAGTGTGAGTGATATGGGTATGTGATCTGAGCCAGTGAGGGGTCCGGGTGTGATGTAGTGTTGTAGGTGAGTGCCTGCTCTGTTGGTGAGGATTAGATCTGGTCTCCCAGTTCCATTGTGTGTGTAGGTTGTTTGGAAGTCAGGGCCAAGGAAGGTGAGGTGTTTGTTTTGGTGGAGTTGGTGTAGTTGTTGACCGTGCATGTTGTGTTGGCGATGGTTGAATGTTTGGTGTTTTGCATTTAGGTCTGCTAGGAGGAAGACTGGTATGTGTGTGTGGTTGAAGAGAGTGTTTAGGTCCTGGAGGGGGAGACCCAAGTTTGGACGAATGTATGTGGTACCAATGATCATCTGCCCGTGTTGAGTGTGAATGCGGACTGCTAGGAAGTGTTTGTGTTGCCAGTTGGTAGTGAGGAGGTCATGTTTATAGGTGTTCTTTATTAGAATAGCAACCCCTTCGTAAGCTTCATCAGGAGATTGGTATGTTGTGAAGCCAAAATGTCTAATTTTGTGAGAGTTCGTCACGCATGTGCTGTTTAGTAGCAGCACATCCGGTCTTTCATTCTCCACAAAGTTAGCAATTAGGTGTCTGATGTTGTAATATGCTCTAACGTTAAATTGTGTGATTTTCATATTTATTGACTTGTTGGGGGAGTGTTTGTGGCATTTGAACCGGAGGGGTTCTCCTTTGTGGATTGATTCGTTGTGTAGACAGATTTGGTAATTATAGATTTGGGTAGGAGATATGTATGGCGTCCGTTTTGCATGGTGTCTGGTATGAATTTAGGAAGTTTTGGTGTAGGGGTGAGGGAGTGGTCTGGGGAGGTGTTAGTCCTCTTGGCTGAGAAAGACACGTTTTGGGGCAAATTTTGTGGGATTTTGGGCTTTGTACCTGTGTGGTATTGGGTTAGGGGCGTGAGGTTGGCTAGCGTGTTGGGCGTGAGGTGAGTTGACGTGTTGGGCGTGTGGGCTAAGGTGAGGGAGGTTACATGTTTCTTGGTATCTGATTTCTTTTTAATTGATGGGTTGGTTTTCTTGTGTATTGGGGTTGTTCGTCTTGCATGCAGAAATTTTTTGTTTTGTTTAGGTGAGTTTGTTCTTTTCACTTGAAGAGTTGTTTTGTGTTTTGGTGAACTTGATCTTTTTGACTGAAGAGGGGTAGCTGTCATGGGGAGCATGGTCTGTGAGAAGCAGTTAGAGGCCTGGGTGTCAGGGGAGGGTGTAGATGGTTCTGTGTTTGGTGTTTGGGGGGTGATGGGGGGAGGGGGTGGTGTTGGGTTTGTTGTCTGTGAGGTGGTGAGGGGTGGGGGCGAGAGTAGGGGTGGTACTGGGTTTGATGCCTGGGGGGTGATGGGGGGTGGGGAAGAGAGTAGGGGTGGTGCTGGGTTTTCTGTCTGGGAGGTGATGAGAGGTGGGGGTTGTACTGGGTTTGTTGCCTGGGGTGTGATAGAAGGTGGGGAAGAGGGTGTGGGTGGTGCTGGGTTTTTTGTCTGGGAGGTGGTGAGGGGTGAGAGTGGTACTGGGTTTGATGCCTGGAGTGTGATAAGGGGTGGGGGTGATACTGGGTTTGGTGTCTGGGGAGTAATAAGGGGTGGTGGTGGTGTAAGTGCTTGTGGGGTGATGGGGGGAGGTGTTAGGGGTTGTACTGGTTGTGACGCCAAGCTGGGAGGGATGACTATTGGAGGGAGGTTGTTTGCTAGTAGGATTTGTTGGATGTTGGAAATTGCCTTCCTCGTGTCTCCTTGTGCTGATATCTGTGCTATTATGATAGCTGCCACTATTCTCGGGGTGTCGTCTGTTGTTGGGTGAGGGGGGGGAGGGGGGGCCTGAGTATGGTGGTTTGCGAGATGGTGTCCGCTGGTGGTGTGGGTTTGGAGAGGTGGGAAACCTGGGGGGGTGGGGAGCAGGGCACCTCTACCTTGAGGGTTGATGGGTATTGTTTGAGCATTTTGGGGAAGTGTGTTGGGGCGGTGAAGCTGGTTAGTGAGGTTTTGGGGATAAAGCTGGCGTGCTGTCTGGGCATGATATTGGGGTAGTGTGTTTTGGGTCTTATTCCTCATTGCCTTGATGAGTTGCACCCTGATTTTGCAATTGTGGTGGGTGGCAGGATGGTTTTCACCACAGTTTATACAGCATCGTGTTCCTTCTGTGCAATCTTTCCAGAAGTGTCCTTTGTTGGCGCATAAGGAGCAGGCTTGTTCCTTTTCCTTGCATTGCCTGGTGGTATGGTTGAATCCATAGCACCTGAAGCATTGTGTAATGGACTGGTATGTGCTCATCTTGAAGTTATAATGTGGGATGGAAATGTGGTCTGCTTTAAAGCCATGTGTGAGGAGGGATTCAGCTTCAGTGGGGGAGGAGCAACGGATTCTGAGGATCTTTGTGTTTGGTGGGTGGAAGAGATCTTCTATGATGATGTTGTTGGCTTTTCCGATGTCGGCAGTACGTTGTTTGTCTAAAGTTGTAATCGTGGAGAGGAGGGTGGTGTCTACGTTGAAGGCAACAGCAGTGCAATTGTGTTTCTGTTCCAGTGTCAGTGCAGGGGTGAGTCCAAGTGTCTGTAGTCCTGTTCGGGCTTTGGGGGTGAGGCAAGCATAGAGGTCAGATTCAGAGGGTAGAAAGAGCTTTATTCCTTTGTCAATGGGGGTGATGGAGGTGTAAGGAGTCTGGGTGATCATGTAGATTTTCTGTCCTATTCCGTCAGGGTCAAGGGGAGGATCAAGAATGCCGAATCGAATTAAATATAGGACAAGATACCCTTCGGGTGAGCTTTGAAGTGGGTATAGGTGAAGAATAGCTTGGGTGAGAGGAAGCGTCGGAGTTGTAGAGATAGAGCCAGGGCTAGACCCAGCTGCGCGGCTGAATATGAGGCTACTTGAACACCTGGTCGGCTTAGGCTTGGCTGGCAGGGTCCCGAGGGAGGGGCGGCGGTGTGAGGTCTTCTTTCCTCATGATGTGTGGAGTCTTCTTTCTTCTTTGGAGTTGAAGTCTTCTTTCTTCTTTGAAGCTGAAGTCTTCTTTCTTCTTTGAAGCTGGAGTCTTCTGTCTTCTGTCTTGCACGTTGGTCTGCACCAAAGCTTGCAGGGGTTCCACCACCTCCAACGAGCAAAATTAGGTCCCTACACCCCTAAAGAGGAGGGGGGGGTGAAGGCGGCTACCTTCGGGCGAGTCTGGTGCTGAAGCTAGGCTTGTTATTCTTCCTTGTTCTCTTGCGTGGAGTTTGGTCTGTTGGCGTGCTTGGTGAAGGTGTGGGTCTTGTCACTACTTTATATTCGTTCAGTTCTTCTCTTGCTGCTCTCCATACGCTGTTGTACATCAGGGTTTTCATGTCAGTTACTACCCTGGTAACAGTTTCCTCGCCGTTTCTGTGTTTCTTCGTTATTGTTCCTGCTTCCACGTCCAGGATTGACAATGGTTCTTCTGTGTCCTTGGGGTCGTGAATCAGGAATCTGCGTGGGGATCGCAGACCTTCTAGGTTTACTGGGGAGACCGATTCATTGTCGAATTCTGACAATTCGCAGCCGTCGCCGTCCTCGTGTTCATATACTGGGTCCCGCAGTGGTACATGGAATTCTTGCATTCTCGGGTCGGTGTTTTCTTCGACAAAACTCATGACAGTAGTGTATGGGTTGAACATTTTCGGGGCTGCTATGCTGGTAGTCACTTTGGGTTCAGGTGCGATGACAGTTGATGGTTCAGCAGATGTTGAGATCGGTTGAGAAGCCGTCGTGGTGCTGTCGTTTGCCGTAGTCGGGTTTGCAGGAGTGGCTGGTGTAGGGTTGGCCTCTGTTGTAGTAGAGCAGGAGTTGAACATGGCCTCTGGTATCACAAACGGGGGTAGGTTGTTCTCCTTGTATAGTTCCTGGAGTAATTTATATCGTTGTCTGAGATCTCCACCTGAGAGCGCCGTTGCGAAGTGTATCAGGGCTGCAACAGTGCTATCAGGGGTGGCTGCAGGCGGCGTAAGTGAGGACGGCTGGCTGGCTGGGTTGAGAGGTGTTGTCTGTGACCTTGAGTGGCTGGCGCGGGAGCTGCTGGTCCAGTAGTTGACTTGTGCGCCGCTCGCGGCGCCACTTGTCGGGAGTGCTGGGAAGGCTTCTGCTTGAATGTTGAAAGATTTCACTCTTGGAGTAGGATTTCGAGGTCTGGCGTCGATCATTTTCGCTATTTCTTCCTGCCTGGTGGGGCAGTCTTGAGAGACGGCTGTGTGTTCTCCGTTGCAAAGTAGACAGCGCTTGATGGTGGCTGTGCAGGTCCTGTGATGGTGTTCTCCAGTACAAATGCTGCATTTCTGCAGCCTGTTTGGGCACTTCTGGGCGTAGTGGGTGTATTGATAACACCGAAAACATTGACGAAGGCGGAAGTAACGTTGCCTGGTGATCTGGTGGGGTGTGCAGGCCACTCCACAGCATCTGAGTCCGTTGTCGGCCGCGAGAGTGGCCTCTGCTGGAGTCTTGAGGGTGACCTTGAGGGTTGGCCTCCCGCTTTCACCCTGCTGGATGAGGTGGGCCGAGATGGCTGTGAGAGACCGGTTCAGAGCGTTTATGCTCTTCACGATCTCAGTGATGGGCTGTTCGGCGATGATGGTACTCACTCTGTGTATGAATATTGTTCTTACAGCCTGGAACTGGAGGGGAGGCAGGAGTGTTAGCCCCTTAGCCTCGAGTGCAGTGGTCGATGTTGTGGTAAAAAGGGCTTCTAGTGCAGCTGCACTACTGAAGAGAATTTGGGGTCCCTTAACGTCCATAACGACGTCGATGGGTGCTACCCCAGAGGTCGAGGTCAATAGGTCCATGATCTCGGCCTTGTTAAAAGTGGTGTCGGTTCCTCGGAACCGCACCAGAATCAGAATCAGAATAATACAGGAGAAGATGCCCATAGGGGCGAGCTGGGAAGTGGGGACAGAAGAAGATAAGGGGGGGTGAGAGGAAGAAGATTTGTAAGAGAAAAAGTGCCAGGGCTAAACCCAGCTGCGTGTCGTTAGGTTGCGGCTTTCGAGGCAGGGACTCAGTCGGGTGTTTTCAGTGACAACATCGGGACATCACAAACTCACAACATCACAGTGATTGGCTCAAGAGCGTCAGGGCTGAACTTTTTTACGGATTGTTTGTGCTGGTTGTTGAGAGCTGAATATGTAATGATAGTGGATGCTGGGTGTTGAGAGCTAAAGTTTAACGAAATACAGAGTTAGGAAGAGGATCATGGATGGTAGAGAAGAGGTCATGATTGTTTCGTGGTAGTCTGAGAGTGTGTAGGAGAAAATCAATGTGTTGTTCATGATGAGTGAGTAGTCTATCGATTTGTTTGTCTGATAGAGTTTTCCAGTAGGTATTTAGGGCAGGAATGTTAGTACTTTCATGGAGACTTTGACTGGTATTTAACTCTTGCCATCGGGTGTTGAGTACCCATCTTAGTGCTCTGTTCTGTATTCTTTGAAGTTTTATTTTGTTAGTGCGTGCAGATAGAGAAAGAGCTAGTGGAGCGTATGTTAGGAGAGGTCTAATAAGTGCTTTGTAAAGGTGCATTTTTGTGTCAGGTTTTGCAAATCTAAGTCTGTATAGTTTCTTCATGGCTTGAAGAGCTATTGCATGTTTCTGTGTTATGTGTGTGTGAAAGAGTAGTTGTCGATCAAATGTGAGTCCCAGGACTGTGGAGGAGGGAGATACAGAGATATAAGTAGGATTTTGAGTGTATGAATAGAGTTTGAGAGGAATTGGGCGAATAGTTCTTTTACAGAAAAAGTAGGTGATTTTAGATTTGCTGGAGTTGGTTTTTATACGCCATTTGTACTCCCACTCAGTGACAACATCAAGTTCTGTTTGTGCTCTGTTTGTTAGTGTATCAATGGTGTTGCTGGTGACAAGGTGAGAGACATCATCAGCATAACATATGGTTAATGAAGTGTGATGAACAGGGTCAGGAATGTCGTTTATGTATAGGATGTAGAGTGTTGGGGCAAGAACAGAACCTTGGGGAACACCGGCGTGTAAGTTGAAGTAGTCAGAGTGTTGTTGGAGGAACTTAATTCGCATTGTCCTATTGTCTAAGTAGTTCGAAAGAAGTTTTGTGGTGATAAGAGGAAGATTAAAGTTGTTGCATAGTTTGAATTTTAAGCCGTCATGCCAAACAGTGTCAAAGGCCTTCTCAACGTCCTTAGTGATGAGTGCAGTCTTAAGTCTTTGGTGCTGATTGATACTGAGGTAGTTAGTCATGATGTTTAAGGCGTCGTGAGTGGACCGGTGAGGCCGAAATCCAAACTGTTTGTTAGTGAGTAAGTCATTGTGTTCAAGGTGGGTTCTAAGTCTCTGGTTGATCAGCCTTTCAAAGACTTTGCCAAGTGTCTCTAGAAGGCTGATGGGTCTATAGTTCTTTGGGTCAGTGTGGGGTTTCCCAGGTTTTGGAATAAGAACGGCTGTGGCAGACTTAAAGTTGAGTGGAAAGTATCCAGAGGCAAGGGAGGCGTTGAATAGGTTAGTGATAGCAGTAATGATAGAAGCAGGGAGTTGTCTAAGAAGGATATGTCCAATGCCAGACGCACCAGGGGCTCTACGACGAGTGCCCATGAGAGCTGTCTTGACATCAGCTAGAGTTAGGGAAGTTTGTAGTTCAGTGTTTGAATTGAGATTTTCAAGGTGAATGAGGTCGTCTGGTGTAGTTGCTTGTCTATTTTGGTGTATCCAGTCTTCGACTATTTCAATGTTGGGGCGTGCAAATGGTTCAGGAGGATGTGGGTGAAAGATTTGTTCCCAGTGGTGTTTAAAAATGTTGAGAACTGCTTCAGGATCAGTGATTTTGTTGTTATTATGTAGAAGGTATTTAAACGGTGTGTGAGTTGATCCTTGTAATCGTTTGATTCGTTTCCAGAATTCTTGAGGTGTCAGTTTTCTGTATTGTTCTGCTTGTTCTATAAGGTGTTTCCAATGTTTTGTGTGGTCTTCATCTAGGCTGTTAAGGATATGGTTTTTTAATGCTGTTAGGTCCCATAGTATTTGTCCATGACGATGTATGTTTTGTAAGAATCTAGTGTGATAGCAAGCTAAGAGGCGTTTGGAGCGAATGGAGGGGGTGAAAGTGAAATGTGGTTTGTGTGCTGTTTTAGGAATGGAGATGTTTGCTGCATGAATGATGGTGTCTTGTATGTTGCGTGCTTGTGTGTCGATGTCAGTGTGATGTTTGTCATTGTATTCATAAGTGAGATCAGTGTCATCAATGTGTTGTTTGAACATGTCCCAGTTTGCCCTATGGTATGAGAATTGAGGAGTGCTGGGGATGAGAATAGGATTTGTGGAGACTGTGAGAATTAAGGGAATATGATCAGAGCCCGTAATGGGCCCTGGTGAAATGAAGTGTTGCAAGTTGCTGCCGTGTCTGTTGGTGAATATGAGATCAGGCCGGCCAGAACCTGTATGTGTGAAACAAGTGGGGAAATCAGGGCCAAGAAAGAATAGATGTTTTTGGGTGTATATTTGGTGAAGCTGTCTGCCATGCTGATTTGTGGTATTGTGGTGGAATGTAGGGTGTTGTGCATTGAGGTCTGCAAGCAGAAAAACAGGCAAGTGAGAGTTGTTGAAGAGAGTTATGAAATCTTGCATGGGAATGTCGGTGTTAGGACGGGTGTAGGTTGTGCAGATGATGAGAGACCCCATTTGTGTATGAACTTTAATGGCTAGGAAATGTTTGTGAAGCCAATGAGTGTGTAAGAGTTCGTGTTTGTATGAAGAACGGATGAGTATTGCAACTCCTTCATGTGCTTCATCTGGTGACTGGTAAGAGGTGTAGCCATAATGTTTGATTTTATATGAGTTCGTGATGTATGTGCTATTTAATAATAGCACATCAGGTCTCTCGATCTCAATAAAATCTGACACCATGTGTCTAATGTTGAAATATGCCCGCACATTAAACTGTATGATCTTTATGAATTTTTAGGTTTTGATGGGGTGCTGGTGGGGTTTTGTGCATGTACAAGAGCATGAGGGTTGCGTGATTCAATGAGTTGGGCAGTTATTGAGGAGGGTGCATCTTGGAGGATGGTGGTAGGAATTGTAGGATATTTACAGCGGGAGGTGGGAGTAAGACAACGGGTTGCTGAACGGGCTCGGGACGAGACAAGATGAGTTACAGAAGAAATGACTGAAGTTGTTGGGGGATGGAGGGAGACAGAAGGCTTGTTGACAGGGACCGGGTGAGAGGTATCAGAGGTTGTAGTGTTAGTAGTCAGATTGGAAGTGGAGAGGATAATGTTGGGAGAAGAGGTTGAAAGTGCCTTTGACATGGATGCTTCAGTTTGGGATAGTCCAGGATGTGCTGTTTGGTCAGTGGCACCGTTTTCTGTAGCAGTCAGGAGTGGGTTGGTAGGAGATTGTGGGGGAACTGTAGTATTTTCTTCAGCTGAAGTCATGGTGTTTTGTGGAGTGAGGACTGTAGGCGAGAATGGAGCAGAGCGCAATAGTTGAGTAGGAGGAACAGAGATACTAGGAAGGCCGTTATGAGTGAGAAAGATTGGAAGATAGTCAGCAAAGTCACGGCCATCGTCCTTGGCCTTCAAGTAAGCAGCTTGTACACAGGCAGTGACTCGTTCATATGCAAGGTTCTGAAGAGGAGAATAAGGTGGAGGTGGTGGGTGAGGGAAGAGAGGTGGAGAGGACTGAGTTTGTTGTGCAGTATTATGATGATGTTGCTGGTGAGGTGAAGCATTAAGGACACTGGCATAGGACATTGAGGTGGCTGATGCTGTTTGGTGATGAGATAGGTTATGGGAGGTTGAAGAAGAGGAATGAGGGTGTGCTTGAGTGCGAGGTTGGTTATTGCGAAGAGATTTTAGGGTTTGCTTTCTCAAAGGGCAAGATTTGTCAACTGCTGAATGACCTCCTTGGCAATTGATGCATTTTAAAGTGTTGGCAGAGCACTGAGTGTAAAAATGGCCTTCTGCAGAACATTTTGAACAAATTTGTGGGCTTTTACATTTCCGGGTTTCATGACTGTATTTGTAGCATTTAAAGCATTGCAGCAAAGGAAGATAGTCAACTGGACTAATGAAATAGGGAGGAGTGCTGGTGTTGAGGATTTTAATTCCATGGTGCAAGAGTTTTTGAGCTTCTGTAGGGGAGGAACATTGGATCTTGAGGTGTTTTGTATTGGGCACTGGGTATATCTCCATTACAGTAATAGCATTCCTGTGAGAGATGTCTTGAGAGAGATTGATAGTAGTAGGTGCTGAAAGGACAGAGCTGTCGACATTTCTTACAAGTACAGAGCATTTAGTTTTTTGTTCAATAGTGAGAACAGGAGTAAGTGAAGCTTGTGTGAGTTTTCTGAAAGTAGGTTCCTTGAAACAGGCAAAAAGGTCGTCTTCAGAGGCAATGAGAAATTTGATGGTGTTTGTGTTGGCGTGTTTGATGTGGTTAGTGGCTGGTGTGCCAGTGGCATTGTAGAAGGTGGTGATGCAGTCAATAGTGTCTATGGGTGTATTCCCAGTGTAGGTCATCCGTAGACAGTGAGCCATTGTGACTCACTATCTACTGACAGTCCCGTGTCTTGTGCCAATCACTGTGATTCCATAGCTCAGTGGGGGTCAGTGTGTAGGCCAGGTCTAAGACCTGGCCTAAGGGTCTCACCACGAACAAACACCGTGTTCCGGAAGGTTGCACCCCCAGTTATGGTGGGCTCGCACGATCACGAGATTCCACAACTGGCTCGGCAGTGTCAGAAACGGAAGAATTTTAGGAGAGGAGAAAAAGAATGCACCTATGCCATGACGCAACTGCAAAAGGTGAACTTCCGTCTTCTCACCTGGGCCTGTTCTGGCTCGAAGTGGGGCTGTTCACCTAAATGCAGTCCGACCTGGACACAAGCACATTGGACAACACACAGAAGATGCCACGAGGAAGATGTCACTGCTTAGGACTAGATGCTGGCTGGGAAGCGCCTGGTTCTGCTCCAATAACTGCTGGCTGGAACTGGTTTTTGGCTGCACCGAAGTGCTCGTCGAGGCTGGAGATAACAGCTGCTGTAGTGACAGCGAGACGATGCTGGCTTGCTTTATGGCTGGCGAGCTGATCGATCCATCCACTCACGCACTCTAAGGAATCAGACGTTGGTAGAGTGAGGTGCGTAGCGCTCAAGCAGAGGGCCGCCTAAGTCACACTGCGAGCGAGACGATGCTACTCTTGCAACGATGCTGATTGGTTTGACGACCGCACCCGCACGATTTCCCGACTATATCCCATCAAGCGGACGTACTAGTAGCATTGCAACTCCTGCCTGCCCTTACTTTACGCTTGTGGTCGAGTAGACACGGCTTTCTCACAACGCTTTCAAAACTGCAGTTGCCTACTCGTCTGTTTCACGTCCCTGTGAAATGACTTTTGCACAAATCCAAAAAATAGAGCAAAATCAGCGATAATAGTGATTGAGGTGAGCCGCCTGTTGGCTGCAGCCAGAGGAAGGAGGGGAGGGGCAACGGGGTGACGTAGGCGAGTCGAGCAGCCAATGGCGCTCGAGCAAGCGCCTCGAGACGGCGTATATAAGCAAAAACATTGGCAACGGAAGCAGCAGCACGTCGCGCTCGCAGTGAGATCTAGGCGATACGCTGTTTGAGCGCCCCCGCACCTGCAACCACCTGCCTCTGCATTATTGCAGTTACATGGGACCACCGTTTTGAGGCATCTGACATCACAACCACCACAGTGATCCAACAGCATCGATTTAACAACAGCCAGAGATGCAGAGCGCTAGTAGCACCTGTTGCTAACTTGCAAGGTCAGGGCCGCTTGGTCGGCCCAGACGAGCATACTCTCGTGGTAACCCTACCTGGGGCCACATCCTTATCACAGCCATCTTCCATCCAAGGCAACACCCAGGCAAACTGGCACACACCTCTTTTTCAGGCAACGACGGCTCTTCCTCTCGGCGTGTTCACGGTTTATGTTACAGCTCTATCAGTGATATAACGTGCAAAGATACATTACCCTAGTGGGCCAACCCGTACTGCCACCCTGAATAAAACCAGGGACAGCTGGATGGCCTAACTTACGTAATGTGTATTGCCGTGTATAGCACTCTTTCTCTCCTCTGCTAAACATTTCTTCCTCTTCAGGCCGGGACCTACCCCCTGTGCGGTGAAAGTGCAGTGGGGTATTCGTCCTTTCCTCCCAGGTGGGGTCACAGCACGTGCTTGCGCCCTGTGTCTCCCTGCCTGGCTTGTTTGCTATGCCGATCCACTGCTAGAACCTCGTGATAGTGCGAGTCAACTAGCAGTGGGGGTTGCCCTTGAGTAACACCTTCAGGACTCACGAATACTTTGTATTTGTGCCGAACCGGGTTCAATTAGCCTGCTAGGAACCCGGAATTACGCCTCTGACAACCGAGCTCCAACCCACAGCTCACGAGCACACTGACCCCCCCACTGAGCTAATGGAATCGCAGTGATTGGCACAAGACACGGGACTGTCAGTAGACAGTGAGTCACAATGGCTCACTGTCTACGGATGACCTACACTGGGAATACACCCATAGACACAGTTGACTGCATCACTACCTTTTACAATGCCACTGGCACACCAGCCACTAACCATATAAAACATGCCAACACAAACACCATCAAATTTCTCATTGCCTCTGAAGACGACCTTTTTGCCTGTTTCAAGGAACCTACTTTCAGAAAACTCACACAAGCTTCACTTACTCCTGTTCTCACTATTGAACAAAAAACTAAATGCTCTGTACTTGTAAGAAATGTCGACAGCTCTGTCCTTTCAGCACCTACTACTATCAATCTCTCTCAAGACATCTCTCACAGGAATGCTATTACTGTAATGGAGATATACCCAGTGCCCAATACAAAACACCTCAAGATCCAATGTTCCTCCCCTACAGAAGCTCAAAAACTCTTGCACCATGGAATTAAAATCCTCCACACCAGCACTCCTCCCTATCTCATTAGTCCAGTTGACTATCTTCCTTTGCTGCAATGCTTTAAATGCTACAAATACAGTCATGAAACCCGGAAATGTAAAAGCCCACAAATTTGTTCAAAATGTTCTGTAGAAGGCCATTTTTACACTCAGTGCTCTGCCAACACTTTAAAATGCATCAATTGCCAAGGAGGTCATTCAGCAGTTGACAAATCTTGCCCTTTGAGAAAGCAAACCCTAAAATCTCTTCGCAATAACCAACCTCGCACTCAAGCACACCCTCATTCCTCTTCTTCAACCTCCCATAACCTATCTCATCACCAAACAGCATCAGCCACCTCAATGTCCTATGCCAGTGTCCTTAATGCTTCACCTCACCAGCAACATCATCATAATACTGCACAACAAACTCAGTCCTCTCCACCTCTCTTCCCTCACCCACCACCTCCACCTTATTCTCCTCTTCAGAACCTTGCATATGAACGAGTCACTGCCTGTGTACAAGCTGCTTACTTGAAGGCCAAGGACGATGGCCGTGACTTTGCTGACTATCTTCCAATCTTTCTCACTCATAACGGCCTTCCTAGTATCTCTGTTCCTCCTACTCAACTATTGCGCTCTGCTCCATTCTCGCCTACAGTCCTCACTCCACAAAACACCATGACTTCAGCTGAAGAAAATACTACAGTTCCCCCACAATCTCCTACCAACCCACTCCTGACTGCTACAGAAAACGGTACCACTGACCAAACAGCACATCCTGGACTATCCCAAACTGAAGCATCCATGTCAAAGGCACTTTCAACCTCTTCTCCCAACATTGTCCTCTCCACTTCCAATCTGACTACTAACACTACAACCTCTGATACCTCTCACCCGGTCCCTGTCAACAAGCCTTCTGTCTCCCTCCATCCCCCAACAACTTCAGTCATTTCTTCTGTAACTCATCTTGTCTCGTCCCGAGCCCGTTCAGCAACCCGTTGTCTTACTCCCACCTCCCGCTGTAAATATCCTACAATTCCTACCACCATCCTCCAAGATGCACCCTCCTCAATAACTGCCCAACTCATTGAATCACGCAACCCTCATGCTCTTGTACATGCACAAAACCCCACCAGCACTCCATCAAAACCTAAAAATTCATAAAGATCATACAGTTTAATGTGCGGGCATATTTCAACATTAGACACATGGTGTCAGATTTTATTGAGATCGAGAGACCTGATGTGCTATTATTAAATAGCACATACATCACGAACTCATATAAAATCAAACATTATGGCTACACCTCTTACCAGTCACCAGATGAAGCACATGAAGGAGTTGCAATACTCATCCGTTCTTCATACAAACACGAACTCTTACACACTCATTGGCTTCACAAACATTTCCTAGCCATTAAAGTTCATACACAAATGGGGTCTCTCATCATCTGCACAACCTACACCCGTCCTAACACCGACATTCCCATGCAAGATTTCATAACTCTCTTCAACAACTCTCACTTGCCTGTTTTTCTGCTTGCAGACCTCAATGCACAACACCCTACATTCCACCACAATACCACAAATCAGCATGGCAGACAGCTTCACCAAATATACACCCAAAAACATCTATTCTTTCTTGGCCCTGATTTCCCCACTTGTTTCACACATACAGGTTCTGGCCGGCCTGATCTCATATTCACCAACAGACACGGCAGCAACTTGCAACACTTCATTTCACCAGGGCCCATTACGGGCTCTGATCATATTCCCTTAATTCTCACAGTCTCCACAAATCCTATTCTCATCCCCAGCACTCCTCAATTCTCATACCATAGGGCAAACTGGGACATGTTCAAACAACACATTGATGACACTGATCTCACTTATGAATACAATGACAAACATCACACTGACATCGACACACAAGCACGCAACATACAAGACACCATCATTCATGCAGCAAACATCTCCATTCCTAAAACAGCACACAAACCACATTTCACTTTCACCCCCTCCATTCGCTCCAAACGCCTCTTAGCTTGCTATCACACTAGATTCTTACAAAACATACATCGTCATGGACAAATACTATGGGACCTAACAGCATTAAAAAACCATATCCTTAACAGCCTAGATGAAGATCACACAAAACATTGGAAACACCTTATAGAACAAGCAGAACAATACAGAAAACTGACACCTCAAGAATTCTGGAAACGAATCAAACGATTACAAGGATCAACTCACACACCGTTTAAATACCTTCTACATAATAACAACAAAATCACTGATCCTGAAGCAGTTCTCAACATTTTTAAACACCACTGGGAACAAATCTTTCACCCTCATCCTCCTGAACCATTTGCACGCCCCAACATTGAAATAGTCGAAGACTGGATACACCAAAATAGACAAGCAACTACACCAGACGACCTCATTCACCTTGAAAATCTCAATTCAAACACTGAACTACAGACTCCCCTAACTCTAGCTGATGTCAAGACAGCTCTCATGGGCACTCGTCGTAGAGCCCCTGGTGCGTCTGGCATTGGACATATCCTTCTTAGACAACTCCCTGCTTCTATCATTACTGCTATCACTAACCTATTCAACGCCTCCCTTGCCTCTGGATACTTTCCACTCAACTTTAAGTCTGCCACAGCCGTTCTTATTCCAAAACCTGGGAAACCCCACACTGACCCAAAGAACTATAGACCCATCAGCCTTCTAGAGACACTTGGCAAAGTCTTTGAAAGGCTGATCAACCAGAGACTTAGAACCCACCTTGAACACAATGACTTACTCACTAACAAACAGTTTGGATTTCGGCCTCACCGGTCCACTCACGACGCCTTAAACATCATGACTAACTACCTCAGTATCAATCAGCACCAAAGACTTAAGACTGCACTCATCACTAAGGACGTTGAGAAGGCCTTTGACACTGTTTGGCATGACGGCTTAAAATTCAAACTATGCAACAACTTTAATCTTCCTCTTATCACCACCAAACTTCTTTCGAACTACTTAGACAATAGGACAATGAGAATTAAGTTCCTCCAACAACACTCTGACTACTTCAACTTACACGCCGGTGTTCCCCAAGGCTCTGTTCTTGCCCCAACACTCTACATCCTATACATAAACGACATTCCTGACCCTGTTCATCACACTTCATTAACCATATGTTATGCTGATGATGTCTCTCACCTTGTCACCAGCAACACCATTGATACACTAACAAACAGAGCACAAACAGAACTTGATGTTGTCACTGAGTGGGAGTACAAATGGCGTATAAAAACCAACTCCAGCAAATCTAAAATCACCTACTTTTTCTGTAAAAGAACTATTCGCCCAATTCCTCTCAAACTCTATTCATACACTCAAAATCCTACTTATATCTCTGTATCTCCCTCCTCCACAGTCCTGGGACTCACATTTGATCGACAACTACTCTTTCACACACACATAACACAGAAACATGCAATAGCTCTTCAAGCCATGAAGAAACTATACAGACTTAGATTTGCAAAACCTGACACAAAAATGCACCTTTACAAAGCACTTATTAGACCTCTCCTAACATACGCTCCACTAGCTCTTTCTCTATCTGCACGCACTAACAAAATAAAACTTCAAAGAATACAGAACAGAGCACTAAGATGGGTACTCAACACCCGATGGCAAGAGTTAAATACCAGTCAAAGTCTCCATGAAAGTACTAACATTCCTGCCCTAAATACCTACTGGAAAACTCTATCAGACAAACAAATCGATAGACTACTCACTCATCATGAACAACATATTGATTTTCTCCTACACACTCTCAGACTACCACGAAACAATCATGACCTCTTCTCTACCATCCATGATCCTCTTCCTAACTCTGTATTTCGTTAAACTTTAGCTCTCAACACCCAGCATCCACTATCATTACATATTCAGCTCTCAACAACCAGCACAAACAATCCGTAAAAAAGTTCAGCCCTGACGCTCTTGAGCCAATCACTGTGATGTTGTGAGTTTGTGATGTCCCGATGTTGTCACTGAAAACACCCGACTGAGTCCCTGCCTCGAAAGCCGCAACCTAACGACACGCAGCTGGGTTTAGCCCTGGCACTTTTTCTCTTACAAATCTTCTTCCTCTCACCCCCCCTTATCTTCTTCTGTCCCCACTTCCAAGCTCGCCCCTATGGGCATCTTCTCCTGTATTATTCTGATTCTGATTCTGATGTTCCTCACCCCACCACGACACTACCTCGCAGCCAGGACTGTTTTCGTAAGGAGAGTGAGCTCCCTCATCTCCGAAAAAGCTACCACCGACGTCGCCACCAGCATAACCGAAGACAACCCTTCCTTGACTGCAGTCACCGTAAAATTCATCCCTGTGCAGGACAGCCACCTCTCCACTATGAAGGTCACCTTCACCTCGCCTGAGGAAGCTACCTCTGCTACCACCAACGGCTTCCGGTGCTTCGGCCTCGCTTGTACACCCCGACAAATAACAAGAGAACATTACTACCAGCTACGACAGTGTTTTAAGTGCTATAGTTATGAGCACTTCACTAAAAATTGCCCATCTCAGGACCAACGGTGCAGCAAGTGCGCCGAGAGTCACCACTTCAAACAATGCACCAGCGACTTCCTCAAATGCCTTCTCTGCCAAGGTCACCATACTGCCGTCTCTGCTGAGTGTACAAAAAGACGTCAAGAAATACAGAAGATGACCGAAGCCAGGCAAGCCAACACCACACGACGAGAACCGTCAACATTCAACGTGCAAGCCGCCAACTTTCCTCTGCTTCCGGGAGGGGGCGGAGCTTCTGCACAGACTGCATCCCATTGGGGCCCTGGGTCCCAGCCCGCCAACCAATCATCGACGCAGCAGCAACAGCCACAACTTTACTCTGCTGAATCAACAAGCCAGCCCTCACCACACCAGATGCTGCTCCCTAACAGAAACCATAACGTCATAATGGGACTCATCCGCACTGCTGAAATGATTGCAGGCACGAACACCAAGGAATTTGTACGAATTCTGAACATTATGTACGCTGACAACGGTTTACCAACATTTACTGTTCGTGACGAGCTCTTCACAACAACAGCCTCAGCCAACACCAATACTACGACTTCAGCAACAAATACCACTTCTGCTTCTAACATCAACATCACCATCTCTTCAACTGCATTGGCAGATATCCTGTCTGCTGACGCCCACCCTGTGCAACCTGATACAGACTCTGCAACATCCTTGCACACTGCTACTACTCCAGACGAACCATCTACTTCTCCAGTGGTACCTGAGACTGCACCAACTTCACCAGCTTCACCAGAAAATACACCAGCCGCACCCGAGACTACACCAGCTTCACAGGTACCTACACCTGATGCTTCTGAAAACCAACACTTGTTTTCCGATGATGACTCTACTGCCTCGATTGACGTTGAAGCACAATCACCATCTCCAGCAACACAGGAGTCTCCAAGAGTCTCCGCACTATATGATCAACGTGAACAACTTACACTTGGAACTCCCGAATACAGACGCCTCTCCAGCAAAATACTCAACACAAGGTATGCGGAATGCCTGCTGAATGATCCAAACTCAAAGTACACACTAAGGAACGAAGTAATCTTCGTTGAATGCGACGAAACCACATTGTCAAAGGACCTTTTCCCACCAGACTACGCCGATTACAAACATCAAATGATTACTCGAAGCAAGAAGAAAGAAGAAACACCAAATTGAAGAAGAAGAAGAAGAAGACACCACATGAAGACTGATTGTTTCCACCTTGAATGCTGAAGCACTGCCACCGCCGCCTTCCAGACCCGCCTCCAAGCCTAGCCAGTTGTTGGGTTGTTTGCAGCATCGACGTATTGCCACGCAGCTGGGTTTAGCCCTGGCACTTTTTCTTCAACTTCAGCATTTCCTCTCACCGACTACTCTTCAGCTGTCCCCACTTCAAGGCTCGCCCTAATGGGCATCTTCTCCTGTATTATTCAATTCAATTCAGCGCCGGCCATCACGATCACTTGAGTTTGCAACCTGCAGCCGTCACGGCCGGACGTGTCTCTTGTTGCTCCTCACCTGCGAGCTGCCTAGCCAACCAGATAGTGAGGGGGTGTACATCCTTCGACCTGCCCAGGAGGGTGGGTCAGCTGTATTGCCTCGGCTCGGCCCTCGCCGGTACTAGCCACACAGTACCATGGCCTACAAAGTTAAGGCACGGTTCCTAGAGAACCACGCTTTCGGACGAGAAGAAATTCTCAACGTTCTCAAAGCCACCACCAACACAGTACCAGACGACATCCAGCAGGACGACGAAGGTATCGTCCTCTCTTACTCGACCGGAGACGACCTGGAACACCTGTTCACACCTGCTGCTACATCTGCACTCTACGATGCGGATATTACCCTCATCCAACCACGACGCTTTCAAGCTGAACGAACCATCTTTGCCAGGAGAGTAAGCTCATGGATCACCGAGCACGAGGTGGACGTTATCCTGAACAGTATCAACAGGGAAAACGAAAACATGACAGCTGTCTCAGCAAAAATCATCGCCAACAACAACGACACTCGCTCCACCTTGAAAGTGACCTTCACTACAGCTGCCGCAGCGGACCAGGCCACCACCACAGGATTTAGGTGCTTAGGCATCAATACTCCACCAGCTTCAGTGCACAAGGAACGTTTTTACGAGGTAAGCCAGTGCTACAAGTGCTACCAGTACTCACACGTGACCAGGAAGTGCCCCCAAAGTGTAAACAAGTGTAGTGTCTGTGCCAAGGACCACCATTATAAACAGTGTCGCGCCGATATCACGTGTTGTGTAGTGTGCGGTGGTGACCATATTGCTATTTCTCATTTGTGTCCAGTGCGACAGGAAGAAATTAAGAAGCTCTTGACAGCTGGACGGGCTTCCGCGACTGCTCGTGCTCAGTCACCATTCAACATGCAAGCCGCCATTTTCCCGGAGCTCCCGGGGGAAGGAGCAGCCGCCCACCAACGTACCAACCAATGGGGACCCGGCATGCAGTCCGGCAGCCAACCAGCTGCCCAATCACAGACCCAGCCTCCACCTCCACCACCAGGCTCCTCCCATTCGTCGACTCAGACTTCGCCGCGGCAGTTGCCGGTTACTGTCACCGACCTTAGCACTGCACATGCTCTCACGAAACTAGTGAGCGACATTACTGGTTCCAACTATCGAGAATTTGTGAGGATTCTAAATATCATCTACAAGGCTAACGGACTCCAGACCATCATCGTACCTGACGAAGTCTTCCCCACCTCTGCCTCAGCTTCCACTTCAGTAACTGAGCCGGAAATCACTGTAAACGCTGCCGCACTTGTTGACCTACTGTCTGCCACTGTTCCACCCACCACTCCAGTTGCTGCTGACCCTACACCAGACCCAGTAGAGGCTGTTAGTCTCTCCACACAAGACAACGACCCTCCTGCTCCTGTTTATGCGTCTTACAACTGCCCTAGAGACCTGAAATTTAATATTTCTCAGAAACGTATCACAGCTCGGGAGTGGAACATCGACTACGAAAACGGACTGAACGATGACGGAACCCGCAGAGAGCTTTGGTACGTTGAGGCTGACACAGTTCGTTACTGCACTGATGTTACCATACTCCACCCTGCCATTATTGACCCTCAATACTACGTGAAATATCCGAAACACGCCGCTATGATAAAGAAAGAAATTCAAGAACGAACGGGCAATGAACCTTCAACCCAGCAGAGTCAACCAACACCTCTTCATACCAAACCTTCAGGGACCACTGTGCTAGTCCCCGACCCTTCAAACCCATTGTCGGATGATGCTCCAGCTCCTGGTCCAGCCTCGGACATTGCTGTGAACGATACTGAACCTACTGCAGCTGCAACATCTGCTCCTGGCATGGTAGCAACCCAGAAGCCGACGACTTCTCATCCACCATCTCCTGTTACATCTCCATCCACAGTACATACATCCACTGAACCTTCTACATCTGCAGTAAGTCCTACCGCTGCTACTAAACCATCAGGAACACTACTTCCAAGACCCACATCTCCTGGTATGTACTCATCTGACTCATCAGATGAGGATGTCTCTGTGGGAACGACATCTCCACCTTCACAGAAATACAACTATTCATCTGCCGATTTTCTTTATGACGCTATTGATCCCACAGCAATGTCAACACGAAGTCGGACCGCCAAGAAAGACAAGTCGAAAACAAAGACCAAAGATCAGACCTTGCTCCCACCATCAAGAAAGAAGTAAACCAATGAAGTAATCAACCTTCAATTACCATCACCTGCCAGCTGCTTGCGTTCCTGGCCTCTGCGTGGACTGCAAATGACGCCCTACTCAATTCTACTTCCATCTACTCAAGTTCTAATCCGCGGTGGTTGGGCCACCGATCTTTCATCTCCCCTCTTCACCTCATCTCCAGATCCTTGCTCAAGATTTCTGCAACCTCGCCCCGTTCTTCCATCCCCTGCTTGCCAGCTCTATGGACTTTTTAATCCGTTAATCCGGCCATCACAAACCACAGTTGTTCACCATGGCTCGCACCAAGCAGACTGCTCGCAAGTCCACGGGAGGCAAGGCTCCTCGTAAGCAGCTGGCCACCAAGGCAGCACGCAAGTCTGCTCCTGCCACAGGGGGTGTGAAGAAGCCTCACCGTTACAGGCCCGGAACGGTCGCCCTGCGTGAGATCCGTCGTTACCAGAAGAGCACCGAGTTGCTCATCAGGAAACTTCCCTTCCAGCGTCTGGTGCGCGAGATTGCCCAGGACTTCAAGACCGATCTTCGCTTCCAGTCGTCTGCCGTCATGGCTTTACAGGAGGCATCCGAGGCTTACCTGGTCGGTCTCTTCGAGGACACTAACCTCTGTGCCATCCACGCCAAGCGTGTCACCATCATGCCAAAGGACATTCAGCTTGCTCGCCGTATCCGTGGAGAGCGTGCATAAGCTAAATCGACCACCCTAGTATACACCAAACTCGGCCCTTCTCAGGGCCAAAATATCCTTCTAAGGAGATTTCAGACATTCCTAGCATAATTTAGGTGTCATACATACATGTGATATCAATAAATCAAGTCATTTGTAGTACAACCTGTTCTCTTACAAACAAAACGCCGTCGCTTTTCACTCTTATGCACTGTCAAGGATCACCCCCCCCCCCCCCCCAAAATAAAAATTGTCATACTGTACTAGAAATAAAAGCAGCTTGTATAAGTAAGTGACATATACTGTCCAGTCCTGTTTTATTCTGTTTTCGGTCCTCTGGCTTAATCTGTTAAGTTAGGAGATGACATTTTAAATTAACCGTTTTCTTGACATTTTCAAACCTAAGAGGGTGGCCTGCATAGTAATCCTAATGTGGAACATAACAATGAATCTCTAATCTCTAGAAAAAAGATACCGAGTGCTTATATGTGTTGAGAGAGAGAGAGAGAGAGAGAGAGAGAGAGAGAGAGAGAGAGACACACAGACAGACAGACAGACAGACAGACAGACAGACAGACAGACAGACAGACAGACAGACAGGCAGGCAGACAGACAGACAGACAGACAGACAGACAGACAGACACTGAGAGAGAGAAACACACACAGACAGTTTCATAAATATTCTCATTTTATAGCTATTTGCTTTCAGTGACAGAGGTTTTTGTTATAATAGTATTGGTGTCTAACACTCACAATCTCTTTAGAAATTAAAGTGTGGCTCCAATGGAGCCGAGTTTGTTGGTTTGAGGCCAAGCCACCACCACAGGGCAGTAAGTAAGCCGTTTACTTGGAGGAGGTGTACTTGGTGACGGCCTTAGTGCCCTCAGAGACGGCGTGCTTGGCCAGTTCTCCGGGCAACAGGAGCCTTACAGCCGTCTGGATCTCCCGACTGGTAATGGTGGAACGCTTGTTGTAGTGGGCCAGGCGAGAAGCCTCGGCGGCGATGCGCTCGAAGATGTCGTTCACGAACGAGTTCATGATCGACATGGCTTTGGAAGAGATACCAGTGTCGGGGTGGACCTGCTTCAGCACTTTGTAGATGTAGATGCTGTAGCTCTCCTTCCTCCTGCGCTTCTTTTTCTTATCGCCCTTGGCAATGGCCTTCTGGGCCTTTCCGGCCTTCTTGGCAGCCTTTCCAGATGCCTTGGGTGGCATGATGATGCTCGTGCTGGCTGGCGTTGCGATACAATAATGAACTTTTGCGAATCAGAATCAGAATCAGAATAATACAGGAGAAGATGCCCATAGGGGCGAGCTTGGAAGTGGGGACAGAAGAAGATAAGGGGGGGTGAGAGGAAGAAGATTTGTAAGAGAAAAAGTGCCAGGGCTAAACCCAGCTGCGTGTCGTTAGGTTGCGGCTTTCGAGGCAGGGACTCAGTCGGGTGTTTTCAGTGACAACATCGGGACATCACAAACTCACAACATCACAGTGATTGGCTCAAGAGCGTCAGGGCTGAACTTTTTTACGGATTGTTTGTGCTGGTTGTTGAGAGCTGAATATGTAATGATAGTGGATGCTGGGTGTTGAGAGCTAAAGTTTAACGAAATACAGAGTTAGGAAGAGGATCATGGATGGTAGAGAAGAGGTCATGATTGTTTCGTGGTAGTCTGAGAGTGTGTAGGAGAAAATCAATGTGTTGTTCATGATGAGTGAGTAGTCTATCGATTTGTTTGTCTGATAGAGTTTTCCAGTAGGTATTTAGGGCAGGAATGTTAGTACTTTCATGGAGACTTTGATTGGTATTTAACTCTTGCCATCGGGTGTTGAGTACCCATCTTAGTGCTCTGTTCTGTATTCTTTGAAGTTTTATTTTGTTAGTGCGTGCAGATAGAGAAAGAGCTAGTGGAGCGTATGTTAGGAGAGGTCTAATAAGTGCTTTGTAAAGGTGCATTTTTGTGTCAGGTTTTGCAAATCTAAGTCTGTATAGTTTCTTCATGGCTTGAAGAGCTATTGCATGTTTCTGTGTTATGTGTGTGTGAAAGAGTAGTTGTCGATCAAATGTGAGTCCCAGGACTGTGGAGGAGGGAGATACAGAGATGTAAGTAGGATTTTGAGTGTATGAATAGAGTTTGAGAGGAATTGGGCGAATAGTTCTTTTACAGAAAAAGTAGGTGATTTTAGATTTGCTGGAGTTGGTTTTTATACGCCATTTGTACTCCCACTCAGTGACAACATCAAGTTCTGTTTGTGCTCTGTTTGTTAGTGTATCAATGGTGTTGCTGGTGACAAGGTGAGAGACATCATCAGCATAACATATGGTTAATGAAGTGTGATGAACAGGGTCAGGAATGTCGTTTATGTATAGGATGTAGAGTGTTGGGGCAAGAACAGAACCTTGGGGAACACCGGCGTTTAAGTTGAAGTAGTCAGAGTGTTGTTGGAGGAACTTAATTCTCATTGTCCTATTGTCTAAGTAGTTCGAAAGAAGTTTGGTGGTGATGAGAGGAAGATTAAAGTTGTTGCATAGTTTGAATTTTAAGCCGTCATGCCAAACAGTGTCAAAGGCCTTCTCAACGTCCTTAGTGATGAGTGCAGTCTTAAGTCTTTGGTGCTGATTGATACTGAGGTAGTTAGTCATGATGTTTAAGGCGTCGTGAGTGGACCGGTGAGGCCGAAATCCAAACTGTTTGTTAGTGAGTAAGTCATTGTGTTCAAGGTGCGTTCTAAGTCTCTGGTTGATCAGCCTTTCAAAGACTTTGCCAAGTGTCTCTAGAAGGCTGATGGGTCTATAGTTCTTTGGGTCAGTGTGGGGTTTCCCAGGTTTTGGAATAAGAACGGCTGTGGCAGACTTAAAGTTGAGTGGAAAGTACCCAGAGGCAAGGGAGGCGTTGAATAGGTTAGTGATAGCAGTAATGATAGAAGCAGGGAGTTGTCTAAGAAGGATATGTCCAATGCCAGACGCACCAGGGGCTCTACGACGAGTGCCCATGAGAGCTGTCTTGACATCAGCTAGAGTTAGGGGAGTCTGTAGTTCAGTGTTTGAATTGAGATTTTCAAGGTGAATGAGGTCGTCTGGTGTAGTTGCTTGTCTATTTTGGTGTATCCAGTCTTCGACTATTTCAATGTTGGGGCGTGCAAATGGTTCAGGAGGATGTGGGTGAAAGATTTGTTCCCAGTGGTGTTTAAAAATGTTGAGAACTGCTTCAGGATCAGTGATTTTGTTGTTATTATTTAGAAGGTATTTAAACGGTGTGTGAGTTGATCCTTGTAATCGTTTGATTCGTTTCCAGAATTCTTGAGGTGTCAGTTTTCTGTATTGTTCTGCTTGTTCTATAAGGTGTTTCCAATGTTTTGTGTGGTCTTCATCTAGGCTGTTAAGGATATGGTTTTTTAATGCTGTTAGGTCCCATAGTATTTGTCCATGACGATGTATGTTTTGTAAGAATCTAGTGTGATAGCAAGCTAAGAGGCGTTTGGAGCGAATGGAGGGGGTGAAAGTGAAATGTGGTTTGTGTGCTGTTTTAGGGATGGAGATGTTTGCTGCATGAATGATGGTGTCTTGTATGTTGCGTGCTTGTGTGTCGATGTCAGTGTGATGTTTGTCATTGTATTCATAAGTGAGATCAGTGTCATCAATGTGTTGTTTGAACATGTCCCAGTTTGCCCTATGGTATGAGAATTGAGGAGTGCTGGGGATGAGAATAGGATTTGTGGAGACTGTGAGAATTAAGGGAATATGATCAGAGCCCGTAATGGGCCCTGGTGAAATGAAGTGTTGCAAGTTGCTGCCGTGTCTGTTGGTGAATATGAGATCAGGCCGGCCAGAACCTGTATGTGTGAAACAAGTGGGGAAATCAGGGCCAAGAAAGAATAGATGTTTTTGGGTGTATATTTGGTGAAGCTGTCTGCCATGCTGATTTGTGGTATTGTGGTGGAATGTAGGGTGTTGTGCATTGAGGTCTGCAAGCAGAAAAACAGGCAAGTGAGAGTTGTTGAAGAGAGTTATGAAATCTTGCATGGGAATGTCGGTGTTAGGACGGGTGTAGGTTGTGCAGATGATGAGAGACCCCATTTGTGTATGAACTTTAATGGCTAGGAAATGTTTGTGAAGCCAATGAGTGTGTAAGAGTTCGTGTTTGTATGAAGAACGGATGAGTATTGCAACTCCTTCATGTGCTTCATCTGGTGACTGGTAAGAGGTGTAGCCATAATGTTTGATTTTATATGAGTTCGTGATGTATGTGCTATTTAATAATAGCACATCAGGTCTCTCGATCTCAATAAAATCTGACACCATGTGTCTAATGTTGAAATATGCCCGCACATTAAACTGTATGATCTTTATGAATTTTTAGGTTTTGATGGGGTGCTGGTGGGGTTTTGTGCATGTACAAGAGCATGAGGGTTGCGTGATTCAATGAGTTGGGCAGTTATTGAGGAGGGTGCATCTTGGAGGATGGTGGTAGGAATTGTAGGATATTTACAGCGGGAGGTGGGAGTAAGACAACGGGTTGCTGAACGGGCTCGGGACGAGACAAGATGAGTTACAGAAGAAATGACTGAAGTTGTTGGGGGATGGAGGGAGACAGAAGGCTTGTTGACAGGGACCGGGTGAGAGGTATCAGAGGTTGTAGTGTTAGTAGTCAGATTGGAAGTGGAGAGGACAATGTTGGGAGAAGAGGTTGAAAGTGCCTTTGACATGGATGCTTCAGTTTGGGATAGTCCAGGATGTGCTGTTTGGTCAGTGGCACCGTTTTCTGTAGCAGTCAGGAGTGGGTTGGTAGGAGATTGTGGGGGAACTGTAGTATTTTCTTCAGCTGAAGTCATGGTGTTTTGTGGAGTGAGGACTGTAGGCGAGAATGGAGCAGAGCGCAATAGTTGAGTAGGAGGAACAGAGATACTAGGAAGGCCGTTATGAGTGAGAAAGATTGGAAGATAGTCAGCAAAGTCACGGCCATCGTCCTTGGCCTTCAAGTAAGCAGCTTGTACACAGGCAGTGACTCGTTCATATGCAAGGTTCTGAAGAGGAGAATAAGGTGGAGGTGGTGGGTGAGGGAAGAGAGGTGGAGAGGACTGAGTTTGTTGTGCAGTATTATGATGATGTTGCTGGTGAGGTGAAGCATTAAGGACACTGGCATAGGACATTGATGTGGCTGATGCTGTTTGGTGATGAGATAGGTTATGGGAGGTTGAAGAAGAGGAATGAGGGTGTGCTTGAGTGCGAGGTTGGTTATTGCGAAGAGATTTTAGGGTTTGCTTTCTCAAAGGGCAAGATTTGTCAACTGCTGAATGACCTCCTTGGCAATTGATGCATTTTAAAGTGTTGGCAGAGCACTGAGTGTAAAAATGGCCTTCTACAGAACATTTTGAACAAATTTGTGGGCTTTTACATTTCCGGGTTTCATGACTGTATTTGTAGCATTTAAAGCATTGCAGCAAAGGAAGATAGTCAACTGGACTAATGAGATAGGGAGGAGTGCTGGTGTGGAGGATTTTAATTCCATGGTGCAAGAGTTTTTGAGCTTCTGTAGGGGAGGAACATTGGATCTTGAGGTGTTTTGTATTGGGCACTGGGTATATCTCCATTACAGTAATAGCATTCCTGTGAGAGATGTCTTGAGAGAGATTGATAGTAGTAGGTGCTGAAAGGACAGAGCTGTCGACATTTCTTACAAGTACAGAGCATTTAGTTTTTTGTTCAATAGTGAGAACAGGAGTAAGTGAGGCTTGTGTGAGTTTTCTGAAAGTAGGTTCCTTGAAACAGGCAAAAAGGTCGTCTTCAGAGGCAATGAGAAATTTGATGGTGTTTGTGTTGGCATGTTTTATATGGTTAGTGGCTGGTGTGCCAGTGGCATTGTAAAAGGTAGTGATGCAGTCAACTGTGTCTATGGGTGTATTCCCAGTGTAGGTCATCCGTAGACAGTGAGCCATTGTGACTCACTGTCTACTGACAGTCCCGTGTCTTGTGCCAATCACTGCGATTCCATTAGCTCAGTGGGGGGGTCAGTGTGCTCGTGAGCTGTGGGTTGGAGCTCGGTTGTCAGAGGCGTAATTCCGGGTTCCTAGCAGGCTAATTGAACCCGGTTCGGCACAAATACAAAGTATTCGTGAGTCCTGAAGGTGTTACTCAAGGGCAACCCCCACTGCTAGTTGACTCGCACTATCACGAGGTTCTAGCAGTGGATCGGCATAGCAAACAAGCCAGGCAGGGAGACACAGGGCGCAAGCACGTGCTGTGACCCCACCTGGGAGGAAAGGACGAATACCCCACTGCACTTTCACCGCACAGGGGGTAGGTCCCGGCCTGAAGAGGAAGAAATGTTTAGCAGAGGAGAGAAAGAGTGCTATACACGGCAATACACATTACGTAAGTTAGGCCATCCAGCTGTCCCTGGTTTTATTCAGGGTGGCAGTACGGGTTGGCCCACTAGGGTAATGTATCTTTGCACGTTATATCACTGATAGAGCTGTAACATAAACCGTGAACACGCCGAGAGGAAGAGCCGTCGTTGCCTGAAAAAGAGGTGTGTGCCAGTTTGCCTGGGTGTTGCCTTGGATGGAAGATGGCTGTGATAAGGATGTGGCCCCAGGTAGGGTTACCACGAGAGTATGCTCGTCTGGGCCGACCAAGCGGCCCTGACCTTGCAAGTTAGCAACAGGTGCTACTAGCGCTCTGCATCTCTGGCTGTTGTTAAATCGATGCTGTTGGATCACTGTGGTGGTTGTGATGTCAGATGCCTCAAAACGGTGGTCCCATGTAACTGCAATAATGCAGAGGCAGGTGGTTGCAGGTGCGGGGGCGCTCAAACAGCGTATCGCCTAGATCTCACTGCGAGCGCGACGTGCTGCTGCTTCCGTTGCCAATGTAGAATGCCGAATCGAATTAAATATAGGACAAGATACCCTTCGGGTGAGCTTTGAAGTGGGTATAGGTGAAGAATAGCTTGGGTGAGAGGAAGCGTCGGAGTTGTAGAGATAGAGCCAGGGCTAGACCCAGCTGCGCGGCTGAATATGAGGCTACTTGAACACCTGGTCGGCTTAGGCTTGGCTGGCAGGGTCCCGAGGGAGGGGCGGCGGTGTGAGGTCTTCTTTCCTCATGACGTGTGGAGTCTTCTTTCTTCTTAGGATTTGAAGTCTTCTTTCTTCTTTGAAGCTGAAGTCTTCTTTCTTCTTTGAAGCTGGAGTCTTCCGTCTTCTGTCTTGCACGTTGGTCTGCTCCGAAGCTTGCAGGGGTTCCACCACCTCAAAACGAGCAAAATTAGGTCCCTATACCCCTAAAGAGGGGGGGGGGGGTGAAGGCGGCTACCTTCGGGCGAGTCTGGTGTTGAAGCTAGGCTTGTTATTCTTCCTTGTTCTCTTGCGTGGAGTTTGGTCTGTTGGCGTGCTTGGTGAAGGTGTGGGTCTTGTCACTACTTTATAATCGTTCAGTTCTTCTCTTGCTGCTCGCCATACGCTGTTGTACATCAGGGTTTTCATGTCAGTTACTACCCTGGTAACAGTTTCCTCGCCGTTTCTGTGTTTTTTCGTTATTGTTCGTGCTTCCACGTCCAGGATTGACAATGGTTCTTCTGTGTCCTTGGGGTCGTGAATCAGGAATCTGCGTGGGGATCGCAGGCCATCTAGGCTTACTGGGGAGACCGATTCATTGTCGAATTCTGACAATTCGCAGCCGTCCCCGTCCTCGTGTTCATATACTGGGTCCCGCAGTGGTACGTGGAATTCTTGCATTCTCGGGTCGGTGTTTTCTTCGACAAAACTCATGACAGTAGTGTATGGGTTGAACATTTTCGGGGCTGCTATGCTGGTAGTCACTTTGGGTTCAGGTGCGATGACAGTTGCTGATTCAGCAGATGTTGAGATCGGTTGAGAAGCCGTTGGGGTGCTGTCGTTTGCCGTAGTCGGGTTTGCAGGAGTGGCTGGTGTAGGGTTGGCCTCTGTTGTAGTAGAGCGGGAGGTGAACATGGCCTCTGGTATCACAAACGATGGTAGGTTGTTCTCCTTGTACAGTTCCTTCAGTAATTCATAACGTAGTCTGAGATCTTCGCCTGAGAGCGCCGTTGCGAAGTGTATCAGGGCTGCAACAGTGCTATCAGGGGTGGCTGCAGGCGGCGTGAGTGAGGACGGCTGGCTGGCTGGGTTGAGAGGTGTTGTCTGTGACCTTGAGTGGCTGGCGCGGGAGCTGCTGGTCCAGTAGTTGAGTTGTGCGCCGCTCGCGGCGCCACTTGTCGGGAGTGCTGGGAAGGCTTCTGCTTGAATGTTGAAAGATTTCATTCTTGGAGTAGGATTTCGAGGTCTGGCGTCGATCATTTTCGCTATTTCTTCCTGCCTGGTGGGGCAGTCTTGAGAGACGGCTGTGTGTTCTCCGTTGCAAAGTAGACAGCGCTTGATGGTGGCTGTGCAGGTCCTGTGATGGTGTTCTCCAGTACAAATGCTGCATTTCTGCAGCCTGTTTGGGCACTTCTGGGCGTAGTGGGTGTATTGATAACACCGAAAACATTGGCGAAGGCGGAAGTAACGCTGCCTGGTGATCTGGTGGGGTGTGCAGGCCACTCCACAGCATCTGAGTCCGTTGTCGGCCGCGAGAGTAGCCTCTGCTGGAGTCTTGAGGGTGACTTTGAGGGTTGGCCTCCCGCTTTCACCCTGCTGGATGAGGTGGGCCGAGATGGCTGTGAGAGACCGGTTCAGAGCGTTTATGCTCTTCACGATCTCAGTGATGGGCTGTTCGGCGATGATGGCACTCACTCTGTGGATGAATACTGTTCTTATAGCCTGGAACTGGAGGGGAGGCAGGAGTGTGAGCCCCTTTGCTTCGAGTGCAGTGGTCGACGTTGTGGTAAAAAGGGTTTCTAGTGCAGCTGCACTACTGAAGAGAATTTGGGGTCCCTTAACGTCCATAACGACGTCGATGGGTGCTACCCCAGAGGTCGAGGTCAGTAGCTCCATGATCTCGGCCTTGTTAAAAGTGGTGTCGGTTCCTCGGAACCGCACCTTCACTCTGAAAAGCATGATGCCTATGCAGGCACCACGCTAGAAATCAGGAGGGAAGCGCTCACGTTGCTGCTCAATATTTACCCACCCGGCAGTGCTAGTAAGAATGCCATTCATTCATTCATTTAAATATAGGTCAAGATACCCTTATGGGTGAGCGTGGAAGTGGGGATAGGGGAAGAATTAGTGGGGGTGAGAGGAAGGGTTTTCAGTATGAGGTAAAGTGCCAGGGCTAGACCCAGCTGCATGGCATTGAAATCGTTATGACCAGACTAGGCAGTGAAGGCAAGGAATCGGATCTGTGACAACATTTCGTCTTTTCTGAGCACCCACGGAGACAGCAGTCCTCAGCTGGGTGTGCCCTGGAGGCTCACACCAGATGTGGTCTTTGATCTGTTAATCAGCATCGCGGCCCACCCAAGGCACCAGAAAACGGGAGCTAGTTGGTCCCCCCCTAAAGAGGGGGGAGAAGAGTTAGGAGGTTATAGTTGGAAGTTCGGTGATTTGAGTAGTGATATTATAGGAGAGGGGTTATGTAAAGGACGAAGCAGGAGGTGGATCGTCGATCAGGTTAAAGAGGTTGTGCGTATGTCTGGGTCTGCTTAGGACGTTTCTGAGGAACGTGTCGTAGTTGTCATGATAGGTGAGAATTCTGTCAATCTGTTTCTTCCCCATAGTATCCCAGGTTATGTTCAGAGGTGGGATGTTCGCCCTCTCATGCAGGGCCTCACTGGTGGTGAAGTCCTGCCAATGGGTATCGAACACCCATCTCAGAGCCCTGTTCTGGGTACGCTGGAGTTTCTTCCTATTTGTTGGTGCTGCAAGTGTGAGTGGGATCGGTGCATATGTTAGGAGTGGGAGAATAAGTGTTTTGTATAAGTAGAGCTTGGTGGCTTGGGAGGCATGTTTAAGTGGGTAGAGTTTTGATAGGGCGTTTGAGGCTATAGCTTTCTTGGGTGTTATGTGTGTGTGAAAGCGAAGGTTAAAGTCTAGTGTGAGTCCAAGTACTGTGGTTTTGTTGACTCTTGGGATCTGGGTTGCATCTGGTGATTGAGAGTAGAGTTTTACTGGGTCAGGGTTACGTCGTTTGTTGTAGAAAAAGTATGTTATTTTTGACTTGTTGGGGTTTGTTTTTATTCGCCAGTCGTGTTCCCAGAGGGTGACTTTGTCTATTTCTTGTTGTGCTTTCCGTGTGAGGGCGTTAATCGTATAGTCTGTGATCAGTTGGGTTACGTCGTCAGCGTAGCAAAGGGTCATTGATGTCCAGTATACTGGGTCAGGGATGTCGTTTATATAGAGTATGTATAAGGTTGGTGAAAGAACTGAGCCCTGAGGGACACCTGCATTTAGGTTGAAATAACCCGACAGCTTGCTGAGGAACTTGATCTGCATCTTTCTATTTGTTAGAAAGCTGCAAAGTAGCCTCTGCATGTTATCAGATAGTTGAAACAGAGTGCAGAGTTTGTAACGCAGGCCGTCGTGCCATACGGTGTCAAAAGCTTTTTCGACGTCCTTTGCAATGAGGGCCGTCTTGGCCCTTTGGTGTTTATTTATGGAGAGGTAGTTTGTTATTATGTTCAGTGCGTCTTGTGTTGAGCGGTGTTGTCTGAAGCCAAATTGTTTGTCTGTCAATATGTTTTTGTGTTCTAGGTGATTCCTGAGTTTATGATTAATGAGTTTTTCGTATACTTTTCCTAATGTCTCTAGTAAGCTGATCGGTCTGTAGTTCTTAGGGTCTGTCGGGGATTTTTGGGGTTTTGGAATGAGGATTGCTGTGGCTTCTTTGAATGGGCTTGGGAAATATCCTGATGCTAGTGAGGCGTTGTAGACGTCTGTGAGTGCAAAGATTAGGGGGTCTGGAAGTTGCTTGAGGAGAGCTTGGCCAATGCCAGAGGCTCCTGGGGCTTTACGTCTGGTGTTCTTGAGCATGAGTTTAACTTCTTCAGGTAGTATTGATTCTGTGAGGTCACTTTCTAAGTCGTCTAGTGTCGTGAGGTCAATGGTAGGGTAGTGTGTGATGGCATGAGGGTTGTGTCGTATCCATGTTTCTACTCTGTTTATGTTTTGTATTGCTGTTGGTTGTGGGGGGTGGGGATTGAAGATGTCCTGCCAGTGTTGTTTGAATATGCCTATTACTTCTGAGGGATCGGTGTAGTTTTGATTGTTGTGAGTGATGTATGTAAAGGCAGAAGAGGAGGAGTTTCCTCTGATCCTCTTTATGAAGTTCCAGAATTGTTGTGGAGTTGTTTTTCTTTGTATTTCAGCTTTATGTATGAGTTTCTCCCAGTTGTTAGCATGGTCTTGGTCAAGGCTGTTGAGTATGTGGTTTTTGAGTATAGTGAGGTCTGTGTTTACTTGATTGTATCTGTGAAGGTTGTGGGTGAATCTGTTGTGATAGCAGGAGAGTAGCCTTTTTGTTCTGATCGAAGGAAAAAAGGAGTATCTAGTTTTGTGGGTTGTTTTTGGAATGGTAGCATCAGCTGCTTGTATGATGTTATTCTGGATGGTGAGGACTTGGGAATCTATGTCTGTGTGTGGTTTGTCTTGGAAGTTGTAGGGCTGTGTGCTGGCAGTTAGGTGTTGTTTGAAGGCTTCCCAGTCTGCATTTTGATAGTCATATTGTGGGGTGGCTGGGATGAGTATGGGGTTGCTGGAGAGTGTGAGTGATATGGGTATGTGATCTGAGCCAGTGAGGGGTCCGGGTGTGATGTAGTGTTGTAGGTGAGTGCCTGCTCTGTTGGTGAGGATTAGATCTGGTCTCCCAGTTCCATTGTGTGTGTAGGTTGTTTGGAAGTCAGGGCCAAGGAAGGTGAGGTGCTTGTTTTGGTGGAGTTGGTGTAGTTGTTGACCGTGCATGTTGTGTTGGCGATGGTTGAATGTTTGGTGTTTTGCATTTAGGTCTGCTAGGAGGAAGACTGGTATGTGTGTGTGGTTGAAGAGAGTGTTTAGGTCCTGGAGGGGGAGACCCAAGTTTGGACGAATGTATGTGGTGCCAATGATCATCTGCCCGTGTTGAGTGTGAATGCGGACTGCTAGGAAGTGTTTGTGTTGCCAGTTGGTAGTGAGGAGGTCATGTTTATAGGTGTTCTTTATTAGAATAGCAACCCCTTCGTAAGCTTCATCAGGAGATTGGTATGTTGTGAAGCCAAAATGTCTAATTTTGTGAGAGTTCGTCACGCATGTGCTGTTTAGTAGCAGCACATCCGGTCTTTCATTCTCCACAAAGTTAGCAATTAGGTGTCTGATGTTGTAATATGCTCTAACGTTAAATTGTGTGATTTTCATATTTATTGACTTGTTGGGGGAGTGTTTGTGGCATTTGAACCGGAGGGGTTCTCCTTTGTGGATTGATTCGTTGTGTAGACAGATTTGGTAATTATAGATTTGGGTAGGAGATATGTATGGCGTCCGTTTTGCATGGTGTCTGGTATGAATTTAGGAAGTTTTGGTGTAGGGGTGAGGGAGTGGTCTGGGGAGGTGTTAGTCCTCTTGGCTGAGAAAGACACGTTTTGGGGCAAATTTTGTGGGATTTTGGGCTTTGTACCTGTGTGGTATTGGGTTAGGGGCGTGAGGTTGGCTAGCGTGTTGGGCGTGAGGTGAGTTGACGTGTTGGGCGTGTGGGCTAAGGTGAGGGAGGTTACATGTTTCTTGGTATCTGATTTCTTTTTAATTGATGGGTTGGTTTTCTTGTGTATTGGGGTTGTTCGTCTTGCATGCAGAAATTTTTTGTTTTGTTTAGGTGAGTTTGTTCTTTTCACTTGAAGAGTTGTTTTGTGTTTTGGTGAACTTGATCTTTTTGACTGAAGAGGGGTAGCTGTCATGGGGAGCATGGTCTGTGAGAAGCAGTTAGAGGCCTGGGTGTCAGGGGAGGGTGTAGATGGTTCTGTGTTTGGTGTTTGGGGGGTGATGGGGGGAGGGGGTGGTGTTGGGTTTGTTGTCTGTGAGGTGGTGAGGGGTGGGGGCGAGAGTAGGGGTGGTACTGGGTTTGATGCCTGGGGGGTGATGGGGGGTGGGGAAGAGAGTAGGGGTGGTGCTGGGTTTTCTGTCTGGGAGGTGATGAGAGGTGGGGGTTGTACTGGGTTTGTTGCTTGGGGTGTGATAGAAGGTGGGGAAGAGGGTGTGGGTGGTGCTGGGTTTTTTGTCTGGGAGGTGGTGAGGGGTGAGAGTGGTACTGGGTTTGATGCCTGGAGTGTGATAAGGGGTGGGGGTGATACTGGGTTTGGTGTCTGGGGAGTAATAAGGGGTGGTGGTGGTGTAAGTGCTTGTGGGGTGATGGGGGGAGGTGTTAGGGGTTGTACTGGTTGTGACGCCAAGCTGGGAGGGATGACTATTGGAGGGAGGTTGTTTGCTAGTAGGATTTGTTGGATGTTGGAAATTGCCTTCCTCGTGTCTCCTTGTGCTGATATCTGTGCTATTATGATAGCTGCCACTATTCTCGGGGTGTCGTCTGTTGTTGGGTGAGGGGGGGGAGGGGGGGCCTGAGTATGGTGGTTTGCGAGATGGTGTCCGCTGGTGGTGTGGGTTTGGAGAGGTGGGAAACCTGGGGGGGTGGGGAGCAGGGCACCTCTACCTTGAGGGTTGATGGGTATTGTTTGAGCATTTTGGGGAAGTGTGTTGGGGCGGTGAAGCTGGTTAGTGAGGTTTTGGGGATAAAGCTGGCGTGCTGTCTGGGCATGATATTGGGGTAGTGTGTTTTGGGTCTTATTTCTCATTGCCTTGATGAGTTGCACCCTGATTTTGCAATTGTGGTGGGTGGCAGGATGGTTTTCACCACAGTTTATACAGCATCGTGTTCCTTCTGTGCAATCTTTCCAGAAGTGTCCTTTGTTGGCGCATAAGGAGCAGGCTTGTTCCTTTTCCTTGCATTGCCTGGTGGTATGGTTGAATCCATAGCACCTGAAGCATTGTGTAATGGACTGGTATGTGCTCATCTTGAAGTTATAATGTGGGATGGAAATGTGGTCTGCTTTAAAACCATGTGTGAGGAGGGATTCAGCTTCAGTGGGGGAGGAGCAACGGATTCTGAGGATCTTTGTGTTTGGTGGGTGGAAGAGATCTTCTATGATGATGTTGTTGGCTTTTCCGATGTCGGCAGTACGTTGTTTGTCTAAAGTTGTAATCGTGGAGAGGAGGGTGGTGTCTACGTTGAAGGCAACAGCAGTGCAATTATGTTTCTGTTCCAGTGTCAGTGCAGGGGTGAGTCCAAGTGTCTGTAGTCCTGTTCGGGCTTTGGGGGTGAGGCAAGCATAGAGGTCAGATTCAGAGGGTAGAAAGAGCTTTATTCCTTTGTCAATGGGGGTGATGGAGGTGTAAGGAGTCTGGGTGATCATGTAGATTTTCTGTCCTATTCCGTCAGGGTCAAGGGGAGGATCAAGAGCATAGATGAGGCGAAGGCAGTGCATTTTAGGTGAGGTAGTGGTCTGGTGGAGGAGGTGGTGGTGGGTTGACTCAGCTGGGTAGCTGCGATCTCCGTGGAGCTGTGGATCTTAGGCTCGTGAGCTGTGGGTTGGAGCTCGGTTGTCAGAGGCGTAATTCCGGGTTCTTAGCAGGCTAATTGAACCCGGTTCGGCACAAATACAAAGTATTTGTGAGTCCTGAAGGTGTTACTCAAGGGCAACCCCCACTGCTAGTTGACTCGCACTATCACGAGGTTCTAGCAGTGGATCGGCATAGCAAACAAGCCAGGCAGGGAGACACAGGGCGCAAGCACGTGCTGTGGCCCCACCTGGGAGGAAAGGACGAATACCCCACTGCACTTTCACCGCACAGGGGGTAGGTCCCGGCCTGAAGAGGAAGAAATGTTTAGCAGAGGAGAGAAAGAGTGCTATATACGGCAATACACATTACGTAAGTTAGGCCATCCAGCTGTCCCTGGTTTTATTCAGGGTGGCAGTACGGGTTGGCCCACTAGGGTAATGTATCTTTGCACGTTATATCACTGATAGAGCTGTAACATAAACCGTGAACACGCCGAGAGGAAGAGCCGTCGTTGCCTGAAAAAGAGGTGTGTGCCAGTTTGCCTGGGTGTTGCCTTGGATGGAAGATGGCTGTGATAAGGATGTGGCCCCAGGTAGGGTTACCACGAGAGTATGCTCGTCTGGGCCGACCAAGCGGCCCTGACCTTGCAAGTTAGCAGAATGCCCGCACGATTTCCCGACTATATCCCATCAAGCGGACGTACTAGTAGCATTGCAACTCCTTCCTGCCCTTACTTTACGCTTGTGGTCGAGTAGACACGGCTTTCTCACAACGCTTTCAAAACTGCAGTTGCCTACTCGTCTGTTTCACGTCCCTGTGAAATGACTTTTGCACAAATCCAAAAAATAGAGCAAAATCAGCGATAATAGTGATTGAGGTGAGCCGCCTGTTGGCTGCAGCCAGAGGAAGGAGGGGAGGGGCAACGGGGTGACGTAGGCGAGTCGAGCAGCCAATGGCGCTCGAGCAAGCGCCTCGAGACGGCGTATATAAGCAAAAATTTTTCGGCGCCGGCCATCACATCACGACAGACTCAGCAACTAGCAACCGTCGCGGTCGGACGTGCTCGCGTTGCTCCAGCTCTTCTCTCTCGCACCCAGTACTGCAGGGTGGATAAACAATTGGCAGCAGACTTGCGTCTCTCTAGATGGTCAGACCCCACTCCTAACTTGGTATTTTATGCCGGGTAGAGACGGGAGGCCATCTTCAGTGACGTGTAGTCTTTGAGAGAGATACATCGGCCTCCAGGAAGCTCATTATGCGTCACAAACGCTTCAAGATCAGGGGTACGCCCCTCAACGAACATCCATTCTCCAAGACATCTCTCCTGAAGCTCTTTAAAGACGTTGCAGGAGTAACACCCAACGACATCAAGCAGGAAGGCACGGACATCCTTTTCTTCTTTTATAGTGAGGAGGAAGTCGACAAACTTCTGTCTTACAGCGCTAACTTCTCCAACCAACACCTTCGTCTCAACTTCCCACGCCAGTACCTGGCTGAACACTCTGTCGTTATTCACGATCTCAGTCAATGGATCGTGGAACAAGATGACGCTGATGATAGTGCGTTCATGCACGACTTCAAGGCATCAAACCCGGACCTACGGCTTCACCAAGCTCAATTCTTCAATTCAAGTCGCTCCCTGAAGCTGACCTTCGAGACGGTAGCTTCGGCTACTATGGCTACCAGAAATGGAGTTTACAGCTTTGGAATTCACATTCCGCCTTTCCGTGTGAAGATGGAACGTTTTCACATCGTCAACCAGTGCCTCCGATGCTACGAGTACACCCACTCCACCAGCAAATGTACCCAGCGGATTCAGAAGTGTAGCCTCTGCTCAGCTGACCACCATTACTCCATCTGCAAGTCTGAAACACTATGCTGCTTGCTGTGCAAAGGCGATCATCCAGCAATCTCCATACATTGTCCTCACAGACAAAACGCTATTAAAAACATGGAGAAATCCACATCTTCAACCGGAGCCAGTACCTCTGAAGCAACAAGCCAATCAGCGACCACCTCTACTTCAGGTTTCAACGCCCAAGCCGCCATCTTCCCGGAGCTCCCGGGAGGACGTCCCACTGCTACTACCAGCCAATGGGGAGCCAGCTCCCAAACGCCAACCAGCGATTCGTCGAGCCAGCCATCGCCACCGGCCCAACCAAAGACAAAGCTAATTGGGCAGAGCACAGTAAAAGCTCTGATATCAACAGCCAGAATTACTGCTGGCAATAACCCCCGAGAATTCGTGAGGCTTCTGAAAATTCTGTACAAGGCGAACGGTCTCCCTACCTTCATTGTTCCTGAGGAAGTTTTCAACGCTCCGCGTTCATCTCCAACAACTGACCCTGTAGAGGAGGATGCTGACTCTACATCCGACGACGACGATTCCGCCACTGCAATGCAGCCCTCAGATCCTGTTCGGGTACCTACAGCTCACAAGACTCTGCCTCATGTGACCCCCACTTCTGCATCAGTTCCCGTTACCAACCATGACATCACTGTGAACGCAGCCACGCTTTCTGACATACTGTCAGCTCCTGCTCCACACGCTTCTCCAGCTGCTGCTGTCCCTTCACCCGTCTTAGTGGCGAATTTCGCTGCTATCGACCCTTGGTGTGACCCTATAGAGGGTACCGACTATGCAGCACCTTCTGCTGCAGTACCTACCGCTGTTACACACCCTCCGAGAACTCTACCTTCAAGACATCAACCCTCAAGAACCCAACCTTCAAGAAATCTACCCCAGCGTGTCAACACCCCTGCTCCTCACTCATCTGATGAATCGGATGAGGACGTATCTGTCGGTACACCATCACCCCCAAGGAAAGATCACCTTCAAGCATCAACACGAACCGTGACCACCAAGACTGACAAGCCCAAAAAAAAGAACAACGATCAAAGTTTGGTGAAATCAACAAGAAAGAAGACTCCTAACGAACTGACTTAACATCATCTGACATCAAACCTCCACTGCCAGCTGCTTGCGTTCCCGGCCTCTGTGTGTATTGCAAATGACTCCCCACTCAATTCTACTTTCATCTGATCAAGCTCAAATCCACGGTGGTTGGGCCACCGATCTTTCATCTCCCCTCTTCACCTCATCTCCAGATCCTTGCTCAAGATTTCTGCAACCTCGCCCCGTTCTTCCATCCCCTGCTTGCCAGCTCTATGGACTTTTTAATCCGTAATCCGGTCGATCGGATCACCATCACGATCAGAGTTTGCAACCTGCAGCCGTCACGGCCGGACGTGTCTCTTGTTGCTCCTCACCTGCGAGCTGCCTAGCCAACCAGATAGTGAGGGGGTGTACATCCTTCGACCTGCCCAGGAGGGTGGGTCAGCTGTATTGCCTCGGCTCGGCCCTCGCCGGTACTAGCCACACAGTACCATGGCCTACAAAGTTAAGGCACGGTTCCTAGAGAACCACGCTTTCGGACGAGAAGAAATTCTCAACGTTCTCAAAGCCACCACCAACACAGTACCAGACGACATCCAGCAGGACGACGAAGGTATCGTCCTCTCTTACTCGACCGGAGACGACCTGGAACACCTGTTCACACCTGCTGCTACATCTGCACTCTACGATGCGGATATTACCCTCATCCAACCACGACGCTTTCAAGCTGAACGAACCATCTTTGCCAGGAGAGTAAGCTCATGGATCACCGAGCACGAGGTGGACGTTATCCTGAACAGTATCAACAGGGAAAACGAAAACATGACAGCTGTCTCAGCAAAAATCATCGCCAACAACAACGACACTCGCTCCACCTTGAAAGTGACCTTCACTACAGCTGCCGCAGCGGACCAGGCCACCACCACAGGATTTAGGTGCTTAGGCATCAATACTCCACCAGCTTCAGTGCACAAGGAACGTTTTTACGAGGTAAGCCAGTGCTACAAGTGCTACCAGTACTCACACGTGACCAGGAAGTGCCCCCAAAGTGTAAACAAGTGTAGTGTCTGTGCCAAGGACCACCATTATAAACAGTGTCGCGCCGATATCACGTGTTGTGTAGTGTGCGGTGGTGACCATATTGCTATTTCTCATTTGTGTCCAGTGCGACAGGAAGAAATTAAGAAGCTCTTGACAGCTGGACGGGCTTCCGCGACTGCTCGTGCTCAGTCACCATTCAACATGCAAGCCGCCATTTTCCCGGAGCTCCCGGGGGAAGGAGCAGCCGCCCACCAACGTACCAACCAATGGGGACCCGGCATGCAGTCCGGCAGCCAACCAGCTGCCCAATCACAGACCCAGCCTCCACCTCCACCACCAGGCTCCTCCCATTCGTCGACTCAGACTTCGCCGCGGCAGTTGCCGGTTACTGTCACCGACCTTAGCACTGCACATGCTCTCACGAAACTAGTGAGCGACATTACTGGTTCCAACTATCGAGAATTTGTGAGGATTCTAAATATCATCTACAAGGCTAACGGACTCCAGACCATCATCGTACCTGACGAAGTCTTCCCCACCTCTGCCTCAGCTTCCACTTCAGTAACTGAGCCGGAAATCACTGTAAACGCTGCCGCACTTGTTGACCTACTGTCTGCCACTGTTCCACCCACCACTCCAGTTGCTGCTGACCCTACACCAGACCCAGTAGAGGCTGTTAGTCTCTCCACACAAGACAACGACCCTCCTGCTCCTGTTTATGCGTCTTACAACTGCCCTAGAGACCTGAAATTTAATATTTCTCAGAAACGTATCACAGCTCGGGAGTGGAACATCGACTACGAAAACGGACTGAACGATGACGGAACCCGCAGAGAGCTTTGGTACGTTGAGGCTGACACAGTTCGTTACTGCACTGATGTTACCATACTCCACCCTGCCATTATTGACCCTCAATACTACGTGAAATATCCGAAACACGCCGCTATGATAAAGAAAGAAATTCAAGAACGAACGGGCAATGAACCTTCAACCCAGCAGAGTCAACCAACACCTCTTCATACCAAACCTTCAGGGACCACTGTGCTAGTCCCCGACCCTTCAAACCCATTGTCGGATGATGCTCCAGCTCCTGGTCCAGCCTCGGACATTGCTGTGAACGATACTGAACCTACTGCAGCTGCAACATCTGCTCCTGGCATGGTAGCAACCCAGAAGCCGACGACTTCTCATCCACCATCTCCTGTTACATCTCCATCCACAGTACATACATCCACTGAACCTTCTACATCTGCAGTAAGTCCTACCGCTGCTACTAAACCATCAGGAACACTACTTCCAAGACCCACATCTCCTGGTATGTACTCATCTGACTCATCAGATGAGGATGTCTCTGTGGGAACGACATCTCCACCTTCACAGAAATACAACTATTCATCTGCCGATTTTCTTTATGACGCTATTGATCCCACAGCAATGTCAACACGAAGTCGGACCGCCAAGAAAGACAAGTCGAAAACAAAGACCAAAGATCAGACCTTGCTCCCACCATCAAGAAAGAAGTAAACCAATGAAGTAATCAACCTTCAATTACCATCACCTGCCAGCTGCTTGCGTTCCTGGCCTCTGCGTGGACTGCAAATGACGCCCTACTCAATTCTACTTCCATCTACTCAAGTTCTAATCCGCGGTGGTTGGGCCACCGATCTTTCATCTCCCCTCTTCACCTCATCTCCAGATCCTTGCTCAAGATTTCTGCAACCTCGCCCCGTTCTTCCATCCCCTGCTTGCCAGCTCTATGGACTTTTTAATCCGTTAATCCGGTCGATCACGGAGATCACGGCCAGCCGTCGTCGAGAGCAGACGTGCCTCACAGCGCTCTTCACTCCTGGCAGCCCATCAGACCTCCCTTCGCCGATGCGAGACCCTTGTGGTTGTCGGCAGTTGGTCAAAGAAGACTACATCAACTTGACAGTCAGAAACTACGAAGAATAACATCCAGCAAGAGAGTAATTTTCAAATATTACAGCAAGCCTGAGGATTGGCGCCGCGCCAACCGCCATCACCGAGCCAGCCGCCCTCCTCCACCCTCCTCATCCTCAATCCTCCACAACCCATCCTCGCCCTCTCTCCTCAACCCTACCAACGAACCCACACCCCATTCACCAGTTTCACCTCACCACTCATCCCAGTCTCACCTCACCACTCATCCCAGTCTCACCTCACCACCATCACCACCCTCCATCGTTTTGTACTGACCTATATGTACTAACCCCTGTCTTTCTGATCTGTTACTCTACTCTTGCTCTTTCGCCACCTGATTTAACTGACTCTGCGCAAGTACCACGGCCTGTGTGTAGTAAATCTGGTCACGCAACGAGTCGGGGCAACTGTTTCGCCATTGTAGCATGGCTAGGCTATGTTAGGAATAGGAGCACTTTGTGCTATTCTAGGTTTGACTAACTATTAAAACTCTACTCTCACGAGCCATTATTGTCAATCACCAATCATGCTACCACCATCATCATGCCAGTAAGACTTAAATTAAGGTTCGTCGAACCCTTTAAACTTAATGAAACCCAGATCTCCAATGTTCTTGGCACCCATGTTGAGGTTTCACCTGTTGAAACCTACCTTACAAGCAATGGGGCAATTGTGTTGCTCCCCACTGAAGATGACCTGCAAAAAGTCTTACATCCTGATAAAGCGTCTGTACTCCATGCAGCGGGCGTAATTCCCGTTCCTACTGGCAAATTCCAAGCTGGAAGGACAGTGTTTGTGTCGCGATTCAATCGCCACATAGCCAGGGACTACAATGATGATGAAATACTCGACGAAATTAACAGAGTAAATGAACAACGAGCCATACAAATACTCAGAATCACCAAAGAAGGCAACCCACGCCCCACTCTAAAGATAACGTTTGCTACTACTGCCCATGCTACCCAGGTGATTGATCAGGGATTCAAATGCTTTGGGTACATATCCACCCCTGAACAAATATCAAGAGAACGCTTCACCGATATTAAGCAATGCTTTCGGTGCTTCAGTTTTGATCATGTGGTGAACAAATGTCCTGCAACAACACCCACCTGTAGTATTTGTGCTAAAAACCATAAATTTAGGGATTGCCCCCAACCTAGCAGTCGTAAATGTGCCCTCTGTGGAGGGGGACATTTAGCAGTATCTCCTGTGTGTCCAACGAGGAAAGCGGCAATACAGAAAATGCTTGACAAGGCCCAAACCTCACGACCTAACCAGTCGCAGACGACACCAAACATGAATGCTGCAACATTCCCACGCATGCCGGGTCAAAGTACAACCACAAACCAGGCTTCCCAGCAGACATCCGTACCTAATCAGCATAATGCTTGGGTGGGCCAAACTCACCCAACAACGCCAATGTCACAGCCGTCTTCTGATGCTTCGGCACAGGTAAATATCCTAATAGCAATTGCAGCAAGATATGCACGAAATAACCCCCACTTATTTGCCACCATTATCAACAAGCTTTTGAAGGCCAACAACCTACCTACAGTCATAATCCCAAATGATGCGTTTTCATCCAACCCTGAACAATCATCGCAACCACAGTCGTCACTCCACCAGCCACTGGTCTCTGAACCCACAACAAATGATGCAACCAACGTCATGCAATCTACAACAAACTCCACTGTCCCACTCACTACCTCGCAGATCCCACGACCAAACCACCCCACTCAGACTCACCATGTCAAAGTAGCAGTGAGAGATAACCCTTCTACCCTACATATAAATGGGAATGGGTGCCACCATCATGGTAAACCTGAACACCCAGTCAACTCACGAATCATTCCTGCTTCACCGGCCCCTTCTGATTACTCATCCTCAACAGATGAATCCTTTGATATCCACATTGAGGACTCAGAAGAGGAGCCTTCCCTACAACAGGAGTCGCCTACTGCGACACTACCAGCCAACTCAGTCCATCGACCAGCAGCTACACAAGTGACCAACGCAGCAGTTGATGACGAACGATCCTCAGAAGAGGAACATGAAGATGAACAAGAACACGTAGAAGAAGAAGAGGAAGAATGTGTAGATGATGAGGGAGCAGAGGAGGAGGATGAGGCACAAAAGAGGGAAGAAGGGGAGGAATCAGAGTGCAACCGGGGGACTGAGAAAGCACACCAGTCAAGGGGAATGAAGCCTGAACAGACAACTGGTGGAAATAAACAACAAAAGAACAAGCGTGATAGGTCACCAATTAAAACTAGACAATTCTGCGCCAAATAATGGGGATTACAATTATGCAACTTAACGTAAGACACTTTTTCAACAACAAATATCTACTAGAACTGGAAGCGTGCAAGTATCACCCTGAAGTCATCTTGTTAAACGAGACCTCTGCACGCCTTGACCAACACATCAAACTCTATGGATACACGACCATTGAAAGGAACTCTGGCCAGAATAGAGGTGTTGCGGTCCTCATCAAGCTGGGCTGCTCTTTCACCAACATCTACCTCCAAGAAGAAAATGCCCTAGCAGTGGAAATAGTCACGAATCATGGCCCACTTGCTATTCTAACTACATACATCCCCCCAGGCGAGCAATCCATCCCTTCGAGAGCCATTCACAAGGTGCTCAACAGAAATGTCCCAACGATCCTTGCAGGGGACTTTAATGCCCACCATGCAGCATTTTTCAACGACACCAATGGACGGGATGACATTAAGGGTCGTCTATTATATAACCTCATGACAGCGAGGAACTTAACCTTCTTGGGTCCCTACTTTAAAACCTTTGTAGGTAACCACGAAGGAAAACCTGATATCATACTGACAAATGCTGAATGCAACATCTTTCACAGTAGAATACTCCCAGGTAATGATGTAGGTTCAGATCACATACCCGTTATTCTCCATCTCCAAGCATCTCCCTTTAGAATTCTGGGACGCCCCAGACCCAACCTAAACACGCTTCGACTTCGTCCATATATGGAGTTCCTTGGCTCTGATCCAACCGCAGATCTTGACAATCAACCGGTCCAGGACATTGACACAGCAATAGCCTCTATACATACTCGCATCACTGAAGCAACTATGGCCAATTGTGATCTAACCAACTCCAGAATAATTCAGCAATACAAACCAACCAGAGAGATCAAGAATAAAATGAGGCATTACCAACAAGAATGTGTGAGGCGCCTACGCACAGGCCAGCCATCCCTCCAAATCATTCAAGCCCTCAGACGTGAAGTCTTGGGCCTCACGCTCCTTCACAAACGACATATTTGGGGTACTCTAGTCAACCAAGCGAACCAGTACAAGAGAGAACCTGCCAGATTCTGGGGGAAGATCAGAAAACTCCTAGGATCAACAAAGACTCCACTGTCGCACCTCAGATATACATACACTGATGACAACAACGAGGTAATAACCACCAGAGTGGAAGATGCACAACTGCAGGCTAATCTCATGGGACTGGTTTGGGAGGAAATCTTCACAGAAAACAACAGCCAGATCAACAATGACAACCACCATACAGTCAACCAATGGGTTGCTGAAAACGTTGGGAACCTGGCTAGCAGGCCTCTAGTTGACACCGCACTCCTTGACCCAGACCATCCGATCACCCGACCCATTATCATACGGGAACTGTTGGAAGTATTAAAGAAAACGAGGAACAAAGCACCAGGGTTGTCAGGAATAACAGTCAACCAACTGAAGTTTCTACCTTTAAACTACGTGCAGTCCCTGCTCAATGTCTTCAACGCCATCCTCGTCTCAGGCCACTTTCCACAAGTATTTAAAACTGCCAAAATGATCTTTATCCCGAAGCCAGGCAAAAGCAAACACGTCCCTGGAAACTATAGGCCTATTTCCCTCTTGGAGTCGACAGGAAAGTGCTTTGAGAAAATACTGTCAAATCGTATTAACTACTACATGGAGTACCACCATCTGTATACAGAAAAACAGTTTGGCTTTAGGAACCACAGATCGACACAGCATGCCATCAACATCATTTACGATGCAGCAGACAGTATTAGGAAACAGCGCCAGACTGCAATAATAGCAACCAGGGATGTCAACAAGGCCTTTGACAGTCTCTGGCATAATGGGCTGCTCTTCAAGCTGCAATCCATACCACACCACAACTGGACCCTCCTTAGACTAGTCAAAAATTTTCTAAGCCATAGAACAATAATTCCAATGTTTAACAACAAGGAAGCTGATTCCTTTATTCCGACAGCAGGAGTTCCTCAGGGATCGTGCATAAGCCCACTCCTTTTCAATCTTTTTGTAAATGACTTGCCACGCCCTATTTACAACGACACTATTATCACTCAATTTGCAGATGATGTCATCCATGTAGTGTCGTCGATGCCTGCTGGCCAAGGAACTAAACATGATTCAGTCATAAGGAAAACGAAAGAGGAACTAGCAGCCACAGCAAGTTGGGAACAAGACTGGAAAATCATGACAAACCCTAACAAGATTCAACTGTGCTCAGTGGGCAGCTGGGCTAGTACACTTGGGGTCATCAACATTGGTGGCTCGTTAATACAGATAAAGAACTCTACTACAATTCTAGGCTATGGAATATCAAGACTTTTGAATTCCACTGAACATATTAATAAGAAAGTAACCTTAGCCAAAGCACAACTAGCTCGGCTGTACCGATTCAGGCAAGCCCCAACGCATGTGAAGCTACATCTATACAGAATGCTCATTCGACCTATCCTGGAATACCCATACACCCCGCTTGCCCTTACTAAAAAGTCAAATATGGTGAAACTTCAAAGGGTTCAAAATAGAGCACTGAGATTTGTAGCAGGAGTGACACTTGCTGATAAAATTCGGACCGACAGACTCCACATCCAATTAAAGATAGATCCGTTGAATAGACGTCTCCACAAACTCTCAGCAAAACAGTTATACAAAATGAAGTACACCTACTTACCAAATCGTGAAGATCCCTTTACGGTTTACAACACAACCAATTATGAAATACGAGACCAGCCTCACAGAACAAGGAGGATGTCACTACAGCAAAGAGTCAGGCGGTACATCCACAACAGGAATTACCCTCAGCCCAGAATACTTAGTAACCTACCACGTGAGGAGGACGATGACTGGGAACCTCCTGATCCTTTATACACCTAACAAGAACGAACTATGAAATAACAAGTCAACATCAGTCACCAATACCTCTACCAACCAGGACAAATTCACTGTATACACCACCTACAAGATCCTATACCAACAATACATCTGCAAGTCACCACAGCACTGCTCTACGGATGCGGCACCAAGACTCTGTCCTCGCATGGCAACTTCTCTCCTCTTGTTGTGCAACAGCTACAGCTTGCTGCTACTGGCAGCCAGCAATCATTCAATCATCTAAAAAAAAAAAAAAAAAAAAAAAAAAAAAAAAAAAAAAAAAAAAAAAAAAAAAAAAAACATCACCATAACATCATCACCATCATTTATGAGCACAGCCTTGCCTCCCTATCAATACACATATCAACTCATATCACCTCATAATCACTTCCCAAGCCAAAGTGGTTAGGCCACTACCCTGTCCATCCCACTCTCCTCCTAACCTCCTAATCCTCCTTCATGTTTTCCTTAATCCTACCCGTGCCTCTTCCATCCCTGCTTGCCAGCTCTATGGACTTTTTAATCCGTAATCCGGGAGGACGTCCCACTGCTACTACCAGCCAATGGGGAGCCAGCTCCCAAACGCCAACCAGCGATTCGTCGAGCCAGCCATCGCCACCGGCCCAACCAAAGACAAAGCTAATTGGGCAGAGCACAGTAAAAGCTCTGATATCAACAGCCAGAATTACTGCTGGCAATAACCCCCGAGAATTCGTGAGGCTTCTGAAAATTCTGTACAAGGCGAACGGTCTCCCTACCTTCATTGTTCCTGAGGAAGTTTTCAACGCTCCGCGTTCATCTCCAACAACTGACCCTGTAGAGGAGGATGCTGACTCTACATCCGACGACGACGATTCCGCCACTGCAATGCAGCCCTCAGATCCTGTTCGGGTACCTACAGCTCACAAGACTCTGCCTCATGTGACCCCCACTTCTGCATCAGTTCCCGTTACCAACCATGACATCACTGTGAACGCAGCCACGCTTTCTGACATACTGTCAGCTCCTGCTCCACACGCTTCTCCAGCTGCTGCTGTCCCTTCACACGTCTCAGTGGCGAATTTCGCTGCTATCGACCCTTGGTGTGACCCTATAGAGGGTACCGACTATGCAGCACCTTCTGCTGCAGTACCTACCGCTGTTACACACCCTCCGAGAACTCTACCTTCAAGACATCAACCCTCAAGAACCCAACCTTCAAGAAATCTACCCCAGCGTGTCAACACCCCTGCTCCTCACTCATCTGATGAATCGGATGAGGACGTATCTGTCGGTACACCATCACCCCCAAGGAAAGATCACCTTCAAGCATCAACACGAACCGTGACCACCAAGACCGACAAGCCCAAAAAAAAGAACAAAGATCAAAGTTTGGTGAAATCAACAAGAAAGAAGACTCCTAACGAACTGACTTAACATCATCTGACATCAAACCTCCACTGCCAGCTGCTTGCGTTCCCGGCCTCTGTGTGTATTGCAAATGACACCCCACTCAATTCTACTTTCATCTGATCAAGCTCAAATCCACGGTGGTTGGGCCACCGATCTTTCATCTCCCCTCTTCACCTCATCCCCGGATCCTTGCTCAAGATTTCTGCAGCCTCGCCCCGTTCTTCCATCCCCTACTTGCCAGCTCTATGGACTTTTTAATCCGTTAATCCGGCCATCACAAACCACAGTTGTTCACCATGGCTCGCACCAAGCAGACTGCTCGCAAGTCCACGGGAGGCAAGGCTCCTCGTAAGCAGCTGGCCACCAAGGCAGCACGCAAGTCTGCTCCTGCCACAGGGGGCGTGAAGAAGCCTCACCGTTACAGGCCCGGAACGGTCGCCCTGCGTGAGATCCGTCGTTACCAGAAGAGCACAGAGTTGCTCATCAGGAAACTTCCCTTCCAGCGTCTGGTGCGCGAGATTGCCCAGGACTTCAAGACCGATCTTCGCTTCCAGTCGTCTGCCGTCATGGCTTTACAGGAGGCATCCGAGGCTTACCTGGTCGGTCTCTTCGAGGACACTAACCTCTGTGCCATCCACGCCAAGCGTGTCACCATCATGCCAAAGGACATTCAGCTTGCTCGCCGTATCCGTGGAGAGCGTGCATAAGCTAAAACGACCACCCTAGTATACACCAAACTCGGCCCTTCTCAGGGCCAAAATATCCTTCTAAGGAGATTTCAGACATTCCTAGCATCAGTCATATGAATTAACCTTCATCTATACATATAATAAATAAATAAATACAATAATTTAGGTGTCATACATACACTGTACACGTGATATCAATAAATCAAGTCATTTGTAGTACAACCTGTCCTCTTACAAACAAAACGCCGTCGCTTTTCATTCTTATGCACTGCCAAGGATCCTCCCCCCCCCCCCCCCCCCTCCAAAAAAAAAAAAAAAAAAAATTGTCATACTGTACTAGAAATAAAAGCAGCTTGTATAAGTGACATACTGTCCTGTCCTGTTTTATTCTGTTTTTGGTCCTCTGGCTTAATCTGTTAAGTTAGGAGATGACATTTTAAATTAACCGTTTTCTTGACATTTTCAAACCTTAAGAGGGTGGCCTGCATAGTAATCCTAATGTGGAACATAACAATGAATCTCTAATCTCTAGAAAAAAGATACCGAGTGTTTATATGTGTGTTGAGAGAGAGAGAGAGAGAGAGAGAGAGAGAGAGAGAGAGAGAGAGAGAGAGAGAGAGAGAGAGAGAGAGAGAGAGAGAGAGAGAGAGAGAGAGAGAGAGAGAGAGAGAGACATGCAGAGACAGAGACAGAGACAGAGACAGACAGACAGACAGACAGTCAGAGACTGAGAGAGAGAAACACACACAGACAGTTTCATAAATATTCTCATTTTATAGCTATTTGCTTTCAGTGACAGAGGTTTTTGTTATAATAGTATTGGTGTCTAACACTCACAATCTCTTTAGAAATTAAAGTGTGGCTCCAATGGAGCCGAGTTTGTTGGTTTGAGGCCAAGCCACCACCACAGGGCAGTAAGTAAGCCGTTTACTTGGAGGAGGTGTACTTGGTGACGGCCTTAGTGCCCTCAGAGACGGCGTGCTTGGCCAGTTCTCCGGGCAACAGGAGCCTTACAGCCGTCTGGATCTCCCGACTGGTAATGGTGGAACGCTTGTTGTAGTGGGCCAGGCGAGAAGCCTCGGCGGCGATGCGCTCGAAGATGTCGTTCACGAACGAGTTCATGATCGACATGGCTTTGGAAGAGATACCAGTGTCGGGGTGGACCTGCTTCAGCACTTTGTAGATGTAGATGCTGTAGCTCTCCTTCCTCCTGCGCTTCTTTTTCTTATCGCCCTTGGCAATGGCCTTCTGGGCCTTTCCGGCCTTCTTGGCAGCCTTTCCAGATGCCTTGGGTGGCATGATGATGCTCGTGCTGGCTGGCGTTGCGATACAATAATGAACTTTTGCGAATCAGAATCAGAATCAGAATAATACAGGAGAAGATGCCCATAGGGGCGAGTTTGGAAGTGGGGACAGAAGAAGATAAGGGGGGGGTGAGAGGAAGAAGATTTGTAAGAGAAAAAGTGCCAGGGCTAAACCCAGCTGCGTGTCGTTAGGTTGCGGCTTTCGAGGCAGGGACTCAGTCGGGTGTTTTCAGTGACAACATCGGGACATCACAAACTCACAACATCACAGTGATTGGCTCAAGAGCGTCAGGGCTGAACTTTTTTACGGATTGTTTGTGCTGGTTGTTGAGAGCTGAATATGTAATGATAGTGGATGCTGGGTGTTGAGAGCTAAAGTTTAACGAAATACAGAGTTAGGAAGAGGATCATGGATGGTAGAGAAGAGGTCATGATTGTTTCGTGGTAGTCTGAGAGTGTGTAGGAGAAAATCAATGTGTTGTTCATGATGAGTGAGTAGTCTATCGATTTGTTTGTCTGATAGAGTTTTCCAGTAGGTATTTAGGGCAGGAATGTTAGTACTTTCATGGAGACTTTGACTGGTATTTAACTCTTGCCATCGGGTGTTGAGTACCCATCTTAGTGCTCTATTCTGTATTCTTTGAAGTTTTATTTTGTTAGTGCGTGCAGATAGAGAAAGAGCTAGTGGAGCGTATGTTAGGAGAGGTCTAATAAGTGCTTTGTAAAGGTGCATTTTTGTGTCAGGTTTTGCAAATCTAAGTCTGTATAGTTTCTTCATGGCTTGAAGAGCTATTGCATGTTTCTGTGTTATGTGTGTGTGAAAGAGTAGTTGTCGATCAAATGTGAGTCCCAGGACTGTGGAGGAGGGAGATACAGAGATATAAGTAGGATTTTGAGTGTATGAATAGAGTTTGAGAGGAATTGGGCGAATAGTTCTTTTACAGAAAAAGTAGGTGATTTTAGATTTGCTGGAGTTGGTTTTTATACGCCATTTGTACTCCCACTCAGTGACAACATCAAGTTCTGTTTGTGCTCTGTTTGTTAGTGTATCAATGGTGTTGCTGGTGACAAGGTGAGAGACATCATCAGCATAACATATGGTTAATGAAGTGTGATGAACAGGGTCAGGAATGTCGTTTATGTATAGGATGTAGAGTGTTGGGGCAAGAACAGAACCTTGGGGAACACCGGCGTTTAAGTTGAAGTAGTCAGAGTGTTGTTGGAGGAACTTAATTCTCATTGTCCTATTGTCTAAGTAGTTCGAAAGAAGTTTGGTGGTGATGAGAGGAAGATTAAAGTTGTTGCATAGTTTGAATTTTAAGCCGTCATGCCAAACAGTGTCAAAGGCCTTCTCAACGTCCTTAGTGATGAGTGCAGTCTTAAGTCTTTGGTGCTGATTGATACTGAGGTAGTTAGTCATGATGTTTAAGGCGTCGTGAGTGGACCGGTGAGGCCGAAATCCAAACTGTTTGTTAGTGAGTAAGTCATTGTGTTCAAGGTGCGTTCTAAGTCTCTGGTTGATCAGCCTTTCAAAGACTTTGCCAAGTGTCTCTAGAAGGCTGATGGGTCTATAGTTCTTTGGGTCAGTGTGGGGTTTCCCAGGTTTTGGAATAAGAACGGCTGTGGCAGACTTAAAGTTGAGTGGAAAGTACCCAGAGGCAAGGGAGGCGTTGAATAGGTTAGTGATAGCAGTAATGATAGAAGCAGGGAGTTGTCTAAGAAGGATATGTCCAATGCCAGACGCACCAGGGGCTCTACGACGAGTGCCCATGAGAGCTGTCTTGACATCAGCTAGAGTTAGGGGAGTCTGTAGTTCAGTGTTTGAATTGAGATTTTCAAGGTGAATGAGGTCGTCTGGTGTAGTTGCTTGTCTATTTTGGTGTATCCAGTCTTCGACTATTTCAATGTTGGGGCGTGCAAATGGTTCAGGAGGATGTGGGTGAAAGATTTGTTCCCAGTGGTGTTTAAAAATGTTGAGAACTGCTTCAGGATCAGTGATTTTGTTGTTATTATTTAGAAGGTATTTAAACGGTGTGTGAGTTGATCCTTGTAATCGTTTGATTCGTTTCCAGAATTCTTGAGGTGTCAGTTTTCTGTATTGTTCTGCTTGTTCTATAAGGTGTTTCCAATGTTTTGTGTGGTCTTCATCTAGGCTGTTAAGGATATGGTTTTTTAATGCTGTTAGGTCCCATAGTATTTGTCCATGACGATGTATGTTTTGTAAGAATCTAGTGTGATAGCAAGCTAAGAGGCGTTTGGAGCGAATGGAGGGGGTGAAAGTGAAATGTGGTTTGTGTGCTGTTTTAGGGATGGAGATGTTTGCTGCATGAATGATGGTGTCTTGTATGTTGCGTGCTTGTGTGTCGATGTCAGTGTGATGTTTGTCATTGTATTCATAAGTGAGATCAGTGTCATCAATGTGTTGTTTGAACATGTCCCAGTTTGCCCTATGGTATGAGAATTGAGGAGTGCTGGGGATGAGAATAGGATTTGTGGAGACTGTGAGAATTAAGGGAATATGATCAGAGCCCGTAATGGGCCCTGGTGAAATGAAGTGTTGCAAGTTGCTGCCGTGTCTGTTGGTGAATATGAGATCAGGCCGGCCAGAACCTGTATGTGTGAAACAAGTGGGGAAATCAGGGCCAAGAAAGAATAGATGTTTTTGGGTGTATATTTGGTGAAGCTGTCTGCCATGCTGATTTGTGGTATTGTGGTGGAATGTAGGGTGTTGTGCATTGAGGTCTGCAAGCAGAAAAACAGGCAAGTGAGAGTTGTTGAAGAGAGTTATGAAATCTTGCATGGGAATGTCGGTGTTAGGACGGGTGTAGGTTGTGCAGATGATGAGAGACCCCATTTGTGTATGAACTTTAATGGCTAGGAAATGTTTGTGAAGCCAATGAGTGTGTAAGAGTTCGTGTTTGTATGAAGAACGGATGAGTATTGCAACTCCTTCATGTGCTTCATCTGGTGACTGGTAAGAGGTGTAGCCATAATGTTTGATTTTATATGAGTTCGTGATGTATGTGCTATTTAATAATAGCACATCAGGTCTCTCGATCTCAATAAAATCTGACACCATGTGTCTAATGTTGAAATATGCCCGCACATTAAACTGTATGATCTTTATGAATTTTTAGGTTTTGATGGGGTGCTGGTGGGGTTTTGTGCATGTACAAGAGCATGAGGGTTGCGTGATTCAATGAGTTGGGCAGTTATTGAGGAGGGTGCATCTTGGAGGATGGTGGTAGGAATTGTAGGATATTTACAGCGGGAGGTGGGAGTAAGACAACGGGTTGCTGAACGGGCTCGGGACGAGACAAGATGAGTTACAGAAGAAATGACTGAAGTTGTTGGGGGATGGAGGGAGACAGAAGGCTTGTTGACAGGGACCGGGTGAGAGGTATCAGAGGTTGTAGTGTTAGTAGTCAGATTGGAAGTGGAGAGGACAATGTTGGGAGAAGAGGTTGAAAGTGCCTTTGACATGGATGCTTCAGTTTGGGATAGTCCAGGATGTGCTGTTTGGTCAGTGGCACCGTTTTCTGTAGCAGTCAGGAGTGGGTTGGTAGGAGATTGTGGGGGAACTGTAGTATTTTCTTCAGCTGAAGTCATGGTGTTTTGTGGAGTGAGGACTGTAGGCGAGAATGGAGCAGAGCGCAATAGTTGAGTAGGAGGAACAGAGATACTAGGAAGGCCGTTATGAGTGAGAAAGATTGGAAGATAGTCAGCAAAGTCACGGCCATCGTCCTTGGCCTTCAAGTAAGCAGCTTGTACACAGGCAGTGACTCGTTCATATGCAAGGTTCTGAAGAGGAGAATAAGGTGGAGGTGGTGGGTGAGGGAAGAGAGGTGGAGAGGACTGAGTTTGTTGTGCAGTATTATGATGATGTTGCTGGTGAGGTGAAGCATTAAGGACACTGGCATAGGACATTGATGTGGCTGATGCTGTTTGGTGATGAGATAGGTTATGGGAGGTTTGCGCAGAATCAGAATAATACAGGAGAAGATGCCCATAGGGGCGAGCTTGGAAGTGGGGACAGAAGAAGATAAGGGGGGGTGAGAGGAAGAATATTTGTAAGAGAAAAAGTGCCAGGGCTAAACCCAGCGGCGTGTCGTTAGGTTGCGGCTTTCGAGGCAGGGACTCAGTCGGGTGTTTTCAGTGACAACATCGGGACATCACAAACTCACAACATCACAGTGATTGGCTCAAGAGCGTCAGGGCTGAACTTTTTTACGGATTGTTTGTGCTGGTTGTTGAGAGCTGAATATGTAATGATAGTGGATGCTGGGTGTTGAGAGCTAAAGTTTAACGAAATACAGAGTTAGGAAGAGGATCATGGATGGTAGAGAAGAGGTCATGATTGTTTCGTGGTAGTCTGAGAGTGTGTAGGAGAAAATCAATATGTTGTTCATGATGAGTGAGTAGTCTATCGATTTGTTTGTCTGATAGAGTTTTCCAGTAGGTATTTAGGGCAGGAATGTTAGTACTTTCATGGAGACTTTGACTGGTATTTAACTCTTGCCATCGGGTGTTGAGTACCCATCTTAGTGCTCTGTTCTGTATTCTTTGAAGTTTTATTTTGTTAGTGCGTGCAGATAGAGAAAGAGCTAGTGGAGCGTATGTTAGGAGAGGTCTAATAAGTGCTTTGTAAAGGTGCATTTTTGTGTCAGGTTTTGCAAATCTAAGTCTGTATAGTTTCTTCATGGCTTGAAGAGCTATCGCATGTTTCTGTGTTATGTGTGTGTGAAAGAGTAGTTGTCGATCAAATGTGAGTCCCAGGACTGTGGAGGAGGGAGATACAGAGATATAAGTAGGATTTTGAGTGTATGAATAGAGTTTGAGAGGAATTGGGCGAATAGTTCTTTTACAGAAAAAGTAGGTGATTTTAGATTTGCTGGAGTTGGTTTTTATACGCCATTTGTACTCCCACTCAGTGACAACATCAAGTTCTGTTTGTGCTCTGTTTGTTAGTGTATCAATGGTGTTGCTGGTGACAAGGTGAGAGACATCATCAGCATAACATATGGTTAATGAAGTGTGATGAACAGGGTCAGGAATGTCGTTTATGTATAGGATGTAGAGTGTTGGGGCAAGAACAGAGCCTTGGGGAACACCGGCGTGTAAGTTGAAGTAGTCAGAGTGTTGTTGGAGGAACTTAATTCTCATTGTCCTATTGTCTAAGTAGTTCGAAAGAAGTTTGGTGGTGATAAGAGGAAGATTAAAGTT
>NC_091220.1:6160313-6210500 GCF_040958095.1 Procambarus clarkii
CTCATTGTCACATTTTTTGTTACTATTTCGCTGTTCATTCTCACTCTCTCTGAATCCCGTGGACTAATTGTGCTCACGAGTGTTTGTTTAAGGTACGGTAACCATAGGCTTTTAACACAATAATTTGCAACTATTTAAGAAGAAACATTTCTAAAGATTATCTAAGTTTCTAATAAATATTCTTTTTCCTAACATACAAGTCAATCACACAGTACCTAACTTCAGTCAGAAACACTTTTCTTACTATATACCGCAACGTCTTTTGCATATATATCCTATCTTAAAAAATAACAATTTTAATTCATAACTGGCAACCCCCCTCCCCTCCAGAGCTTTCAAGGCCACCAAACGTCATTCCTTTCCCTTAACTCCTCCCAAATTATCTTTTGCACCAATACACAAACTAGGGGGCTTTATTGCTGAGTGGACGTCGCTCCCGACTCGTAATCCTAGCTCATTCGATCCCCCGGTGATGGCACAAACGGAAATCAGCAGAGTTTCTATCATTCTGATGCCCTCTGTTACTTAGCAGTAAATATGTAAATGAGCGTTAGACAGCTGTTGCGGGCTGCTTCCTGGGTGTGTGTGTGTATGTCGAATTTTTTTTTATTAGTTATTAATAATTGATTGATTGGCAGTTGAGAGGCGGGCCGAAAGTGCAGAGCTCAACCCTCGCAAGCACAACTAGGTGAACACAACTAGATAAATACTAACAAACCACGATCTCGTACAATCCACTACACACACAACCCGACCTCCCCCCCAACTCCCTAAATCACTCTACCTAAGTCATTAAAAATTAAAACAAATCAATTAATACACCAAAAATACTAACTATAAATAAAGGAACCAAATTTGAGACATACAACGACTCCAGTGTGGTCTAGTCGGAAGAGAACGTGTTCTCATCTGGATAGATTGCGATCGAGCCTGTCGGAACGGGTGTGTAACTGCAGGGCACAAATATTTGTGTGTCCCCTCCTGTAGCTGCCTCTGTTTCGACAGGTTTCCTGGATAGCTAGAATTGACCTGGCCCTTGGAAAATGGGGAACGGGTGAAATCCGTTGGGCCCACGGATGGATACCTTGGATCCATGGACTTAGGGCAGGTCTAATCACCTGGGATTCGAACCCACGGTGGGAATAAGGGAGGAGATATGGGGAGGGGAAGGGGAAGGATGTTTCCTAGAACCAAACCTCACATAAACCCGGACACTCACACACACACACACACCCTCACCCGAACACTCACAGGGGCACTCACACTCACACACACCCATAGACTGTGATAAGGGAGACCATCTGAGGGGACACAGGCATAACCGGACACACACGCAACCGGACTCTCACACACTCACACGGACACTCACAGGGATAAACACACACATAGACACACATCCATAGACACAAACTGTGATAAGGGAGACCATCTGAGGGGACACAGATGGCCTCCTGAACCCACAGGTATATATCAATATTTAAATATACATACATATTTATAAATATAACATTTTTAAAAAATAAATAAATAAAATAAAAAAAAATATATATATATATATATATATATATATATATATATATATATATATATATATATATATATATATATATATATATATATATATATATATATATATATATATGTCGTACCTAGTAGCAAGAACGCACTTCTCAGCCTACTATGCAAGGCCCGATTTGCCTAATAAGCCAAGTTTTCCTGAATTAATATATTTTCTCTAATTTTTTTCTTATGAAATGATAAAACTGTTCATTTCATTATGTATGAGTTAAGTTCTTTTCATTTGAGTTAAAACTAATGTAGATATATAACCGAACCTAACCAACCCTAAAATGGTTAACATAAATTGATAGGAATATGTATGTAGACGCTCAGTTAGTGTTACTGTAATTTATATGGTTAACGTTTGAATGACATAGTTTCCCCTCATTGTCACATTTTTTGTTACTATTTCGCTGTTCATTCTCACTCTCTCTGAATCCCGTGGACTAATTGTGCTCACGAGTGTTTGTTTAAGGTACGGTAACCATAGGCTTTTAACACAATAATTTGCAACTATTTAAGAAGAAACATTTCTAAAGATTATCTAAGTTTCTAATAAATATTCTTTTTCCTAACATACAAGTCAATCACACAGTACCTAACTTCAGTCAGAAACACTTTTCTTACTATATACCGCAACGTCTTTTGCATATATATCCTATCTTAAAAAATAACAATTTTAATTCATAACTGGCAACCCCCCTCCCCTCCAGAGCTTTCAAGGCCACCAAACGTCATTCCTTTCCCTTAACTCCTCCCAAATTATCTTTTGCACCAATACACAAACTAGGGGGCTTTATTGCTGAGTGGACGTCGCTCCCGACTGTAATCCTAGCTCATTCGATCCCCCGGTGATGGCACAAACGGAAATCAGCAGAGTTTCTATCATTCTGATGCCCTCTGTTACTTAGCAGTAAATATGTAAATGAGCGTTAGACAGCTGTTGCGGGCTGCTTCCTGGGTGTGTGTGTGTATGTCGAATTTTTTTTTATTAGTTATTAATAATTGATTGATTGGCAGTTGAGAGGCGGGCCGAAAGAGCAGAGCTCAACCCTCGCAAGCACAACTAGGTGAACACAACTAGATAAATACTAACAAACCACGATCTCGTACAATCCACTACACACACAACCCGACCTCCCCCCCAACTCCCTAAATCACTCTACCTAAGTCATTAAAAAATTAAAACAAATCAATTAATACACCAAAAATACTAACTATAAATAAAGGAACCAAATTTGAGACATACAGCGACTCCAGTGTGGTCTAGTCGGAAGAGAACGTGTTCTCATCTGGATAGATTGCGATCGAGCCTGTCGGAACGGGTGTGTAACTGCAGGGCACAAATATTTGTGTGTCCCCTCCTGTAGCTGCCTCTGTTTCGACAGGTTTCCTGGATAGCTAGAATTGACCTGGCCCTTGGAAAGTGGGGAAGGGGTGAAATCCGTTGGGCCCACGGATGGATACCTTGGATCCATGGACTTAGGGCAGGTCTAATCACCTGGGATTCGAACCCACGGTGGGAATAAGGGAGGAGATATGGGGAGGGGAAGGGGAAGGATGTTTCCTAGAACCAAACCTCACATAAACCCGGACACTCACACACACACACACACCCTCACCCGAACACTCACAGGGGCACTCACACTCACACACACCCATAGACTGTGATAAGGGAGACCATCTGAGGGGACACAGGCATAACCGGACACACACGCAACCGGACTCTCACACACTCACACGGACACTCACAGGGATAAACACACACATAGACACACATCCATAGACACAAACTGTGATAAGGGAGACCATCTGAGGGGACACAGATGGCCTCCTGAACCCACAGGTATATATCAATATTTAAATATACATACATATTTATAAATATAACATTTTTAAAAAATAAATAAATAAAATAAAAAAAAAAAAAAAAAAAATATATATATATATATATATATATATATATATATATATATATATATATATATATATATATATATATATATATATATATATATATATATATATATATGTCGTACCTAGTAGCAAGAACGCACTTCTCAGCCTACTATGCAAGGCCCGATTTGCCTAATAAGCCAAGTTTTCCTGAATTAATATATTTTCTCTAATTTTTTTCTTATGAAATGATAAAACTGTTCATTTCATTATGTATGAGTTAAGTTCTTTTCATTTGAGTTAAAACTAATGTAGATATATAACCGAACCTAACCAACCCTAAAATGGTTAACATAAATTGATAGGAATATGTATGTAGACGCTCAGTTAGTGTTACTGTAATTTATATGGTTATCGTTTGAATGACATAGTTTCCCCTCATTGTCACATTTTTTGTTACTATTTCGCTGTTCATTCTCACTCTCTCTGAATCCCGTGGACTAATTGTGCTCACGAGTGTTTGTTTAAGGTACGGTAACCATAGGCTTTTAACACAATAATTTGCAACTATTTAAGAAGAAACATTTCTAAAGATTATCTAAGTTTCTAATAAATATTCTTTTTCCTAACATACAAGTCAATCACACAGTACCTAACTTCAGTCAGAAACACTTTTCTTACTATATACCGCAACGTCTTTTGCATATATATCCTATCTTAAAAAATAACAATTTTAATTCATAACTGGCAACCCCCCTCCCCTCCAGAGCTTTCAAGGCCACCAAACGTCATTCCTTTCCCTTAACTCCTCCCAAATTATCTTTTGCACCAATACACAAACTAGGGGGCTTTATTGCTGAGTGGACGTCGCTCCCGACTCGTAATCCTAGCTCATTCGATCCCCCGGTGATGACACAAACGGAAATCAGCAGAGTTTCTATCATTCTGATGCCCTCTGTTACTTAGCAGTAAATATGTAAATGAGCGTTAGACAGCTGTTGCGGGCTGCTTCCTGGGTGTGTGTGTGTATGTCGAATTTTTTTTTTATTAGTTATTAATAATTGATTGATTGGCAGTTGAGAGGCGGGCCGAAAGAGCAGAGCTCAACCCTCGCAAGCACAACTAGGTGAACACAACTAGATAAATACTAATAAACCACGATCTCGTACAATCCACTACACACACAACCCGACCTCCCCCCCAACTCCCTAAATCACTCTACCTAAGTCATTAAAAAATTAAAACAAATCAATTAATACACCAAAAATACTAACTATAAATAAAGGAACCAAATTTGAGACATACAGCGACTCCAGTGTGGTCTAGTCGGAAGAGAACGTGTTCTCATCTGGATAGATTGCGATCGAGCCTGTCGGAACGGGTGTGTAACTGCAGGGCACAAATATTTGTGTGTCCCCTCCTGTAGCTGCCTCTGTTTCGACAGGTTTCCAGGATAGCTAGAATTGACCTGGCCCTTGGAAAGTGGGGAAGGGGTGAAATCCGTTGGGCCCACGGATGGATACCTTGGATCCATGGACTTAGGGCAGGTCTAATCACCTGGGATTCGAACCCACGGTGGGAATAAGGGAGGAGATATGGGGAGGGGAAGGGGAAGGATGTTTCCTAGAACCAAACCTCACATAAACCCGGACACTCACACACACACACACACCCTCACCCGAACACTCACAGGGGCACTCACACTCACACACACCCATAGACTGTGATAAGGGAGACCATCTGAGGGGACACAGGCATAACCGGACACACACGCAACCGGACTCTCACACACTCACACGGACACTCACAGGGATAAACACACACACAGACACACATCCATAGACACAAACTGTGATAAGGGAGACCATCTGAGGGGACACAGATGGCCTCCTGAACCCACAGGTATATATCAATATTTAAATATACATACATATTTATAAATATAACATTTTTAAAAAATAAATAAATAAAATAAAAATATATATATATATATATATATATATATATATATATATATATATATATATATATATATATATATATATATATATATATATATATATATATATGTCGTACCTAGTAGCAAGAACGCACTTCTCAGCCTACTATGCAAGGCCCGATTTGCCTAATAAGCCAAGTTTTCCTGAATTAATATATTTTCTCTAATTTTTTTCTTATGAAATGATAAAACTGTTCATTTCATTATGTATGAGTTAAGTTCTTTTCATTTGAGTTAAAACTAATGTAGATATATAACCGAACCTAACCAACCCTAAAATGGTTAACATAAATTGATAGGAATATGTATGTAGACGCTCAGTTAGTGTTACTGTAATTTATATGGTTATCGTTTGAATGACATAGTTTCCCCTCATTGTCACATTTTTTGTTACTATTTCGCTGTTCATTCTCACTCTCTCTGAATCCCGTGGACTAATTGTGCTCACGAGTGTTTGTTTAAGGTACGGTAACCATAGGCTTTTAACACAATAATTTGCAACTATTTAAGAAGAAACATTTCTAAAGATTATCTAAGTTTCTAATAAATATTCTTTTTCCTAACATACAAGTCAATCACACAGTACCTAACTTCAGTCAGAAACACTTTTCTTACTATATACCGCAACGTCTTTTGCATATATATCCTATCTTAAAAAATAACAATTTTAATTCATAACTGGCAACCCCCCTCCCCTCCAGAGCTTTCAAGGCCACCAAACGTCATTCCTTTCCCTTAACTCCTCCCAAATTATCTTTTGCACCAATACACAAACTAGGGGGCTTTATTGCTGAGTGGACGTCGCTCCCGACTCGTAATCCTAGCTCATTCGATCCCCCGGTGATGGCACAAACGGAAATCAGCAGAGTTTCTATCATTCTGATGCCCTCTGTTACTTAGCAGTAAATATGTAAATGAGCGTTAGACAGCTGTTGCGGGCTGCTTCCTGGGTGTGTGTGTGTATGTCGAATTTTTTTTTATTAGTTATTAATAATTGATTGATTGGCAGTTGAGAGGCGGGCCGAAAGTGCAGAGCTCAACCCTCGCAAGCACAACTAGGTGAACACAACTAGATAAATACTAACAAACCACGATCTCGTACAATCCACTACACACACAACCCGACCTCCCCCCCAACTCCCTAAATCACTCTACCTAAGTCATTAAAAAATTAAAACAAATCAATTAATACACCAAAAATACTAACTATAAATAAAGGAACCAAATTTGAGACATACAACGACTCCAGTGTGGTCTAGTCGGAAGAGAACGTGTTCTCATCTGGATAGATTGCGATCGAGCCTGTCGGAACGGGTGTGTAACTGCAGGGCACAAATATTTGTGTGTCCCCTCCTGTAGCTGCCTCTGTTTCGACAGGTTTCCTGGATAGCTAGAATTGACCTGGCCCTTGGAAAATGGGGAACGGGTGAAATCCGTTGGGCCCACGGATGGATACCTTGGATCCATGGACTTAGGGCAGGTCTAATCACCTGGGATTCGAACCCACGGTGGGAATAAGGGAGGAGATATGGGGAGGGGAAGGGGAAGGATGTTTCCTAGAACCAAACCTCACATAAACCCGGACACTCACACACACACACACACCCTCACCCGAACACTCACAGGGGCACTCACACTCACACACACCCATAGACTGTGATAAGGGAGACCATCTGAGGGGACACAGGCATAACCGGACACACACGCAACCGGACTCTCACACACTCACACGGACACTCACAGGGATAAACACACACATAGACACACATCCATAGACACAAACTGTGATAAGGGAGACCATCTGAGGGGACACAGATGGCCTCCTGAACCCACAGGTATATATCAATATTTAAATATACATACATATTTATAAATATAACATTTTTAAAAAATAAATAAATAAAATAAAAAAATATATATATATATATATATATATATATATATATATATATATATATATATATATATATATATATATATATATATATATATATATATATATATATATATATATGTCGTACCTAGTAGCAAGAACGCACTTCTCAGCCTACTATGCAAGGCCCGATTTGCCTAATAAGCCAAGTTTTCCTGAATTAATATATTTTCTCTAATTTTTTTCTTATGAAATGATAAAACTGTTCATTTCATTATGTATGAGTTAAGTTCTTTTCATTTGAGTTAAAACTAATGTAGATATATAACCGAACCTAACCAACCCTAAAATGGTTAACATAAATTGATAGGAATATGTATGTAGACGCTCAGTTAGTGTTACTGTAATTTATATGGTTAACGTTTGAATGACATAGTTTCCCCTCATTGTCACATTTTTTGTTACTATTTCGCTGTTCATTCTCACTCTCTCTGAATCCCGTGGACTAATTGTGCTCACGAGTGTTTGTTTAAGGTACGGTAACCATAGGCTTTTAACACAATAATTTGCAACTATTTAAGAAGAAACATTTCTAAAGATTATCTAAGTTTCTAATAAATATTCTTTTTCCTAACATACAAGTCAATCACACAGTACCTAACTTCAGTCAGAAACACTTTTCTTACTATATACCGCAACGTCTTTTGCATATATATCCTATCTTAAAAAATAACAATTTTAATTCATAACTGGCAACCCCCCTCCCCTCCAGAGCTTTCAAGGCCACCAAACGTCATTCCTTTCCCTTAACTCCTCCCAAATTATCTTTTGCACCAATACACAAACTAGGGGGCTTTATTGCTGAGTGGACGTCGCTCCCGACTGTAATCCTAGCTCATTCGATCCCCCGGTGATGGCACAAACGGAAATCAGCAGAGTTTCTATCATTCTGATGCCCTCTGTTACTTAGCAGTAAATATGTAAATGAGCGTTAGACAGCTGTTGCGGGCTGCTTCCTGGGTGTGTGTGTGTATGTCGAATTTTTTTTTATTAGTTATTAATAATTGATTGATTGGCAGTTGAGAGGCGGGCCGAAAGAGCAGAGCTCAACCCTCGCAAGCACAACTAGGTGAACACAACTAGATAAATACTAACAAACCACGATCTCGTACAATCCACTACACACACAACCCGACCTCCCCCCCAACTCCCTAAATCACTCTACCTAAGTCATTAAAAAATTAAAACAAATCAATTAATACACCAAAAATACTAACTATAAATAAAGGAACCAAATTTGAGACATACAGCGACTCCAGTGTGGTCTAGTCGGAAGAGAACGTGTTCTCATCTGGATAGATTGCGATCGAGCCTGTCGGAACGGGTGTGTAACTGCAGGGCACAAATATTTGTGTGTCCCCTCCTGTAGCTGCCTCTGTTTCGACAGGTTTCCTGGATAGCTAGAATTGACCTGGCCCTTGGAAAGTGGGGAAGGGGTGAAATCCGTTGGGCCCACGGATGGATACCTTGGATCCATGGACTTAGGGCAGGTCTAATCACCTGGGATTCGAACCCACGGTGGGAATAAGGGAGGAGATATGGGGAGGGGAAGGGGAAGGATGTTTCCTAGAACCAAACCTCACATAAACCCGGACACTCACACACACACACACACCCTCACCCGAACACTCACAGGGGCACTCACACTCACACACACCCATAGACTGTGATAAGGGAGACCATCTGAGGGGACACAGGCATAACCGGACACACACGCAACCGGACTCTCACACACTCACACGGACACTCACAGGGATAAACACACACATAGACACACATCCATAGACACAAACTGTGATAAGGGAGACCATCTGAGGGGACACAGATGGCCTCCTGAACCCACAGGTATATATCAATATTTAAATATACATACATATTTATAAATATAACATTTTTAAAAAATAAATAAATAAAATAAAAAAAAAAAAAAAAAATATATATATATATATATATATATATATATATATATATATATATATATATATATATATATATATATATATATATATATATGTCGTACCTAGTAGCAAGAACGCACTTCTCAGCCTACTATGCAAGGCCCGATTTGCCTAATAAGCCAAGTTTTCCTGAATTAATATATTTTCTCTAATTTTTTTCTTATGAAATGATAAAACTGTTCATTTCATTATGTATGAGTTAAGTTCTTTTCATTTGAGTTAAAACTAATGTAGATATATAACCGAACCTAACCAACCCTAAAATGGTTAACATAAATTGATAGGAATATGTATGTAGACGCTCAGTTAGTGTTACTGTAATTTATATGGTTATCGTTTGAATGACATAGTTTCCCCTCATTGTCACATTTTTTGTTACTATTTCGCTGTTCATTCTCACTCTCTCTGAATCCCGTGGACTAATTGTGCTCACGAGTGTTTGTTTAAGGTACGGTAACCATAGGCTTTTAACACAATAATTTGCAACTATTTAAGAAGAAACATTTCTAAAGATTATCTAAGTTTCTAATAAATATTCTTTTTCCTAACATACAAGTCAATCACACAGTACCTAACTTCAGTCAGAAACACTTTTCTTACTATATACCGCAACGTCTTTTGCATATATATCCTATCTTAAAAAATAACAATTTTAATTCATAACTGGCAACCCCCCTCCCCTCCAGAGCTTTCAAGGCCACCAAACGTCATTCCTTTCCCTTAACTCCTCCCAAATTATCTTTTGCACCAATACACAAACTAGGGGGCTTTATTGCTGAGTGGACGTCGCTCCCGACTCGTAATCCTAGCTCATTCGATCCCCCGGTGATGACACAAACGGAAATCAGCAGAGTTTCTATCATTCTGATGCCCTCTGTTACTTAGCAGTAAATATGTAAATGAGCGTTAGACAGCTGTTGCGGGCTGCTTCCTGGGTGTGTGTGTGTATGTCGAATTTTTTTTTTATTAGTTATTAATAATTGATTGATTGGCAGTTGAGAGGCGGGCCGAAAGAGCAGAGCTCAACCCTCGCAAGCACAACTAGGTGAACACAACTAGATAAATACTAATAAACCACGATCTCGTACAATCCACTACACACACAACCCGACCTCCCCCCCAACTCCCTAAATCACTCTACCTAAGTCATTAAAAAATTAAAACAAATCAATTAATACACCAAAAATACTAACTATAAATAAAGGAACCAAATTTGAGACATACAGCGACTCCAGTGTGGTCTAGTCGGAAGAGAACGTGTTCTCATCTGGATAGATTGCGATCGAGCCTGTCGGAACGGGTGTGTAACTGCAGGGCACAAATATTTGTGTGTCCCCTCCTGTAGCTGCCTCTGTTTCGACAGGTTTCCAGGATAGCTAGAATTGACCTGGCCCTTGGAAAGTGGGGAAGGGGTGAAATCCGTTGGGCCCACGGATGGATACCTTGGATCCATGGACTTAGGGCAGGTCTAATCACCTGGGATTCGAACCCACGGTGGGAATAAGGGAGGAGATATGGGGAGGGGAAGGGGAAGGATGTTTCCTAGAACCAAACCTCACATAAACCCGGACACTCACACACACACACACACCCTCACCCGAACACTCACAGGGGCACTCACACTCACACACACCCATAGACTGTGATAAGGGAGACCATCTGAGGGGACACAGGCATAACCGGACACACACGCAACCGGACTCTCACACACTCACACGGACACTCACAGGGATAAACACACACACAGACACACATCCATAGACACAAACTGTGATAAGGGAGACCATCTGAGGGGACACAGATGGCCTCCTGAACCCACAGGTATATATCAATATTTAAATATACATACATATTTATAAATATAACATTTTTAAAAAATAAATAAATAAAATAAAAATATATATATATATATATATATATATATATATATATATATATATATATATATATATATATATATATATATATATATATATATATATATATATATATATATATATATATATATATATATATATATATATATATATATATATATATGTCGTACCTAGTAGCAAGAACGCACTTCTCAGCCTACTATGCAAGGCCCGATTTGCCTAATAAGCCAAGTTTTCCTGAATTAATATATTTTCTCTAATTTTTTTCTTATGAAATGATAAAACTGTTCATTTCATTATGTATGAGTTAAGTTCTTTTCATTTGAGTTAAAACTAATGTAGATATATAACCGAACCTAACCAACCCTAAAATGGTTAACATAAATTGATAGGAATATGTATGTAGACGCTCAGTTAGTGTTACTGTAATTTATATGGTTATCGTTTGAATGACATAGTTTCCCCTCATTGTCACATTTTTTGTTACTATTTCGCTGTTCATTCTCACTCTCTCTGAATCCCGTGGACTAATTGTGCTCACGAGTGTTTGTTTAAGGTACGGTAACCATAGGCTTTTAACACAATAATTTGCAACTATTTAAGAAGAAACATTTCTAAAGATTATCTAAGTTTCTAATAAATATTCTTTTTCCTAACATACAAGTCAATCACACAGTACCTAACTTCAGTCAGAAACACTTTTCTTACTATATACCGCAACGTCTTTTGCATATATATCCTATCTTAAAAAATAACAATTTTAATTCATAACTGGCAACCCCCCTCCCCTCCAGAGCTTTCAAGGCCACCAAACGTCATTCCTTTCCCTTAACTCCTCCCAAATTATCTTTTGCACCAATACACAAACTAGGGGGCTTTATTGCTGAGTGGACGTCGCTCCCGACTCGTAATCCTAGCTCATTCGATCCCCCGGTGATGGCACAAACGGAAATCAGCAGAGTTTCTATCATTCTGATGCCCTCTGTTACTTAGCAGTAAATATGTAAATGAGCGTTAGACAGCTGTTGCGGGCTGCTTCCTGGGTGTGTGTGTGTATGTCGAATTTTTTTTTTATTAGTTATTAATAATTGATTGATTGGCAGTTGAGAGGCGGGCCGAAAGAGCAGAGCTCAACCCTCGCAAGCACAACTAGGTGAACACAACTAGATAAATACTAATAAACCACGATCTCGTACAATCCACTACACACACAACCCGACCTCCCCCCCAACTCCCTAAATCACTCTACCTAAGTCATTAAAAAATTAAAACAAATCAATTAATACACCAAAAATACTAACTATAAATAAAGGAACCAAATTTGAGACATACAGCGACTCCAGTGTGGTCTAGTCGGAAGAGAACGTGTTCTCATCTGGATAGATTGCGATCGAGCCTGTCGGAACGGGTGTGTAACTGCAGGGCACAAATATTTGTGTGTCCCCTCCTGTAGCTGCCTCTGTTTCGACAGGTTTCCTGGATAGCTAGAATTGACCTGGCCCTTGGAAAGTGGGGAAGGGGTGAAATCCGTTGGGCCCACGGATGGATACCTTGGATCCATGGACTTAGGGCAGGTCTAATCACCTGGGATTCGAACCCACGGTGGGAATAAGGGAGGAGATATGGGGAGGGGAAGGGGAAGGATGTTTCCTAGAACCAAACCTCACATAAACCCGGACACTCACACACACACACACACCCTCACCCGAACACTCACAGGGGCACTCACACTCACACACACCCATAGACTGTGATAAGGGAGACCATCTGAGGGGACACAGGCATAACCGGACACACACGCAACCGGACTCTCACACACTCACACGGACACTCACAGGGATAAACACACACACAGACACACATCCATAGACACAAACTGTGATAAGGGAGACCATCTGAGGGGACACAGATGGCCTCCTGAACCCACAGGTATATATCAATATTTAAATATACATACATATTTATAAATATAACATTTTTAAAAAATAAATAAATAAAATAAAAATATATATATATATATATATATATATATATATATATATATATATATATATATATATATATATATATATATATATATATATATATATGTCGTACCTAGTAGCAAGAACGCACTTCTCAGCCTACTATGCAAGGCCCGATTTGCCTAATAAGCCAAGTTTTCCTGAATTAATATATTTTCTCTAATTTTTTTCTTATGAAATGATAAAACTGTTCATTTCATTATGTATGAGTTAAGTTCTTTTCATTTGAGTTAAAACTAATGTAGATATATAACCGAACCTAACCAACCCTAAAATGGTTAACATAAATTGATAGGAATATGTATGTAGACGCTCAGTTAGTGTTACTGTAATTTATATGGTTATCGTTTGAATGACATAGTTTCCCCTCATTGTCACATTTTTTGTTACTATTTCGCTGTTCATTCTCACTCTCTCTGAATCCCGTGGACTAATTGTGCTCACGAGTGTTTGTTTAAGGTACGGTAACCATAGGCTTTTAACACAATAATTTGCAACTATTTAAGAAGAAACATTTCTAAAGATTATCTAAGTTTCTAATAAATATTCTTTTTCCTAACATACAAGTCAATCACACAGTACCTAACTTCAGTCAGAAACACTTTTCTTACTATATACCGCAACGTCTTTTGCATATATATCCTATCTTAAAAAATAACAATTTTAATTCATAACTGGCAACCCCCCACCCCTCCAGAGCTTTCAAGGCCACCAAACGTCATTCCTTTCCCTTAACTCCTCCCAAATTATCTTTTGCACCAATACACAAACTAGGGGGCTTTATTGCTGAGTGGACGTCGCTCCCGACTCGTAATCCTAGCTCATTCGATCCCCCGGTGATGGCACAAACGGAAATCAGCAGAGTTTCTATCATTCTGATGCCCTCTGTTACTTAGCAGTAAATATGTAAATGAGCGTTAGACAGCTGTTGCGGGCTGCTTCCTGGGTGTGTGTGTGTATGTCGAATTTTTTTTTTATTAGTTATTAATAATTGATTGATTGGCAGTTGAGAGGCGGGCCGAAAGAGCAGAGCTCAACCCTCGCAAGCACAACTAGGTGAACACAACTAGATAAATACTAATAAACCACGATCTCGTACAATCCACTACACACACAACCCGACCTCCCCCCCAACTCCCTAAATCACTCTACCTAAGTCATTAAAAAATTAAAACAAATCAATTAATACACCAAAAATACTAACTATAAATAAAGGAACCAAATTTGAGACATACAGCGACTCCAGTGTGGTCTAGTCGGAAGAGAACGTGTTCTCATCTGGATAGATTGCGATCGAGCCTGTCGGAACGGGTGTGTAACTGCAGGGCACAAATATTTGTGTGTCCCCTCCTGTAGCTGCCTCTGTTTCGACAGGTTTCCTGGATAGCTAGAATTGACCTGGCCCTTGGAAAGTGGGGAAGGGGTGAAATCCGTTGGGCCCACGGATGGATACCTTGGATCCATGGACTTAGGGCAGGTCTAATCACCTGGGATTCGAACCCACGGTGGGAATAAGGGAGGAGATATGGGGAGGGGAAGGGGAAGGATGTTTCCTAGAACCAAACCTCACATAAACCCGGACACTCACACACACACACACACCCTCACCCGAACACTCACAGGGGCACTCACACTCACACACACCCATAGACTGTGATAAGGGAGACCATCTGAGGGGACACAGGCATAACCGGACACACACGCAACCGGACTCTCACACACTCACACGGACACTCACAGGGATAAACACACACATAGACACACATCCATAGACACAAACTGTGATAAGGGAGACCATCTGAGGGGACACAGATGGCCTCCTGAACCCACAGGTATATATCAATATTTAAATATACATACATATTTATAAATATAACATTTTTAAAAAAAAAATAAATAAAATAAAAAAAAAAAAATATATATATATATATATATATATATATATATATATATATATATATATATATATATATATATATATATATATATATATATATATATATATATATATATATATATATATATATATATATATATATATATATATATGTCGTACCTAGTAGCAAGAACGCACTTCTCAGCCTACTATGCAAGGCCCGATTTGCCTAATAAGCCAAGTTTTCCTGAATTAATATATTTTCTCTATTTTTTTTCTTATGAAATGATAAAACTGTTCATTTCATTATGTATGAGTTAAGTTCTTTTCATTTGAGTTAAAACTAATGTAGATATATAACCGAACCTAACCAACCCTAAAATGGTTAACATAAATTGATAGGAATATGTATGTAGACGCTCAGTTAGTGTTACTGTAATTTATATGGTTATCGTTTGAATGACATAGTTTCCCCTCATTGTCACATTTTTTGTTACTATTTCGCTGTTCATTCTCACTCTCTCTGAATCCCGTGGACTAATTGTGCTCACGAGTGTTTGTTTAAGGTACGGTAACCATAGGCTTTTAACACAATAATTTGCAACTATTTAAGAAGAAACATTTCTAAAGATTATCTAAGTTTCTAATAAATATTCTTTTTCCTAACATACAAGTCAATCACACAGTACCTAACTTCAGTCAGAAACACTTTTCTTACTATATACCGCAACGTCTTTTGCATATATATCCTATCTTAAAAAATAACAATTTTAATTCATAACTGGCAACCCCCCTCCCCTCCAGAGCTTTCAAGGCCACCAAACGTCATTCCTTTCCCTTAACTCCTCCCAAATTATCTTTTGCACCAATACACAAACTAGGGGGCTTTATTGCTGAGTGGACGTCGCTCCCGACTCGTAATCCTAGCTCATTCGATCCCCCGGTGATGACACAAACGGAAATCAGCAGAGTTTCTATCATTCTGATGCCCTCTTTTACTTAGCAGTAAATATGTAAATGAGCGTTAGACAGCTGTTGCGGGCTGCTTCCTGGGTGTGTGTGTGTATGTCGAATTTTTTTTTTATTAGTTATTAATAATTGATTGATTGGCAGTTGAGAGGCGGGCCGAAAGAGCAGAGCTCAACCCTCGCAAGCACAACTAGGTGAACACAACTAGATAAATACTAATAAACCACGATCTCGTACAATCCACTACACACACAACCCGACCTCCCCCCCAACTCCCTAAATCACTCTACCTAAGTCATTAAAAAATTAAAACAAATCAATTAATACACCAAAAATACTAACTATAAATAAAGGAACCAAATTTGAGACATACAGCGACTCCAGTGTGGTCTAGTCGGAAGAGAACGTGTTCTCATCTGGATAGATTGCGATCGAGCCTGTCGGAACGGGTGTGTAACTGCAGGGCACAAATATTTGTGTGTCCCCTCCTGTAGCTGCCTCTGTTTCGACAGGTTTCCAGGATAGCTAGAATTGACCTGGCCCTTGGAAAGTGGGGAAGGGGTGAAATCCGTTGGGCCCACGGATGGATACCTTGGATCCATGGACTTAGGGCAGGTCTAATCACCTGGGATTCGAACCCACGGTGGGAATAAGGGAGGAGATATGGGGAGGGGAAGGGGAAGGATGTTTCCTAGAACCAAACCTCACATAAACCCGGACACTCACACACACACACACACCCTCACCCGAACACTCACAGGGGCACTCACACTCACACACACCCATAGACTGTGATAAGGGAGACCATCTGAGGGGACACAGGCATAACCGGACACACACGCAACCGGACTCTCACACACTCACACGGACACTCACAGGGATAAACACACACACAGACACACATCCATAGACACAAACTGTGATAAGGGAGACCATCTGAGGGGACACAGATGGCCTCCTGAACCCACAGGTATATATCAATATTTAAATATACATACATATTTATAAATATAACATTTTTAAAAAATAAATAAATAAAATAAAAATATATATATATATATATATATATATATATATATATATATATATATATATATATATATATGTCGTACCTAGTAGCAAGAACGCACTTCTCAGCCTACTATGCAAGGCCCGATTTGCCTAATAAGCCAAGTTTTCCTGAATTAATATATTTTCTCTAATTTTTTTCTTATGAAATGATAAAACTGTTCATTTCATTATGTATGAGTTAAGTTCTTTTCATTTGAGTTAAAACTAATGTAGATATATAACCGAACCTAACCAACCCTAAAATGGTTAACATAAATTGATAGGAATATGTATGTAGACGCTCAGTTAGTGTTACTGTAATTTATATGGTTATCGTTTGAATGACATAGTTTCCCCTCATTGTCACATTTTTTGTTACTATTTCGCTGTTCATTCTCACTCTCTCTGAATCCCGTGGACTAATTGTGCTCACGAGTGTTTGTTTAAGGTACGGTAACCATAGGCTTTTAACACAATAATTTGCAACTATTTAAGAAGAAACATTTCTAAAGATTATCTAAGTTTCTAATAAATATTCTTTTTCCTAACATACAAGTCAATCACACAGTACCTAACTTCAGTCAGAAACACTTTTCTTACTATATACCGCAACGTCTTTTGCATATATATCCAATCTTAAAAAATAACAATTTTAATTCATAACTGGCAACCCCCCTCCCCTCCAGAGCTTTCAAGGCCACCAAACGTCATTCCTTTCCCTTAACTCCTCCCAAATTATCTTTTGCACCAATACACAAACTAGGGGGCTTTATTGCTGAGTGGACGTCGCTCCCGACTCGTAATCCTAGCTCATTCGATCCCCCGGTGATGGCACAAACGGAAATCAGCAGAGTTTCTATCATTCTGATGCCCTCTGTTACTTAGCAGTAAATATGTAAATGAGCGTTAGACAGCTGTTGCGGGCTGCTTCCTGGGTGTGTGTGTGTATGTCGAATTTTTTTTTATTAGTTATTAATAATTGATTGATTGGCAGTTGAGAGGCGGGCCGAAAGTGCAGAGCTCAACCCTCGCAAGCACAACTAGGTGAACACAACTAGATAAATACTAACAAACCACGATCTCGTACAATCCACTACACACACAACCCGACCTCCCCCCCAACTCCCTAAATCACTCTACCTAAGTCATTAAAAAATTAAAACAAATCAATTAATACACCAAAAATACTAACTATAAATAAAGGAACCAAATTTGAGACATACAACGACTCCAGTGTGGTCTAGTCGGAAGAGAACGTGTTCTCATCTGGATAGATTGCGATCGAGCCTGTCGGAACGGGTGTGTAACTGCAGGGCACAAATATTTGTGTGTCCCCTCCTGTAGCTGCCTCTGTTTCGACAGGTTTCCTGGATAGCTAGAATTGACCTGGCCCTTGGAAAATGGGGAACGGGTGAAATCCGTTGGGCCCACGGATGGATACCTTGGATCCATGGACTTAGGGCAGGTCTAATCACCTGGGATTCGAACCCACGGTGGGAATAAGGGAGGAGATATGGGGAGGGGAAGGGGAAGGATGTTTCCTAGAACCAAACCTCACATAAACCCGGACACTCACACACACACACACACCCTCACCCGAACACTCACAGGGGCACTCACACTCACACACACCCATAGACTGTGATAAGGGAGACCATCTGAGGGGACACAGGCATAACCGGACACACACGCAACCGGACTCTCACACACTCACACGGACACTCACAGGGATAAACACACACATAGACACACATCCATAGACACAAACTGTGATAAGGGAGACCATCTGAGGGGACACAGATGGCCTCCTGAACCCACAGGTATATATCAATATTTAAATATACATACATATTTATAAATATAACATTTTTAAAAAATAAATAAATAAAATAAAAAAATATATATATATATATATATATATATATATATATATATATATATATATATATATATATATATATATATATGTCGTACCTAGTAGCAAGAACGCACTTCTCAGCCTACTATGCAAGGCCCGATTTGCCTAATAAGCCAAGTTTTCCTGAATTAATATATTTTCTCTAATTTTTTTCTTATGAAATGATAAAACTGTTCATTTCATTATGTATGAGTTAAGTTCTTTTCATTTGAGTTAAAACTAATGTAGATATATAACCGAACCTAACCAACCCTAAAATGGTTAACATAAATTGATAGGAATATGTATGTAGACGCTCAGTTAGTGTTACTGTAATTTATATGGTTAACGTTTGAATGACATAGTTTCCCCTCATTGTCACATTTTTTGTTACTATTTCGCTGTTCATTCTCACTCTCTCTGAATCCCGTGGACTAATTGTGCTCACGAGTGTTTGTTTAAGGTACGGTAACCATAGGCTTTTAACACAATAATTTGCAACTATTTAAGAAGAAACATTTCTAAAGATTATTTAAGTTTCTAATAAATATTCTTTTTCCTAACATACAAGTCAATCACACAGTACCTAACTTCAGTCAGAAACACTTTTCTTACTATATACCGCAACGTCTTTTGCATATATATCCTATCTTAAAAAATAACAATTCTAATTCATAACTGGCAACCCCCCTCCCCTCCAGAGCTTTCAAGGCCACCAAACGTCATTCCTTTCCCTTAACTCCTCCCAAATTATCTTTTGCACCAATACACAAACTAGGGGGCTTTATTGCTGAGTGGACGTCGCTCCCGACTGTAATCCTAGCTCATTCGATCCCCCGGTGATGGCACAAACGGAAATCAGCAGAGTTTCTATCATTCTGATGCCCTCTGTTACTTAGCAGTAAATATGTAAATGAGCGTTAGACAGCTGTTGCGGGCTGCTTCCTGGGTGTGTGTGTGTATGTCGAATTTTTTTTTATTAGTTATTAATAATTGATTGATTGGCAGTTGAGAGGCGGGCCGAAAGAGCAGAGCTCAACCCTCGCAAGCACAACTAGGTGAACACAACTAGATAAATACTAACAAACCACGATCTCGTACAATCCACTACACACACAACCCGACCTCCCCCCCAACTCCCTAAATCACTCTACCTAAGTCATTAAAAAATTAAAACAAATCAATTAATACACCAAAAATACTAACTATAAATAAAGGAACCAAATTTGAGACATACAGCGACTCCAGTGTGGTCTAGTCGGAAGAGAACGTGTTCTCATCTGGATAGATTGCGATCGAGCCTGTCGGAACGGGTGTGTAACTGCAGGGCACAAATATTTGTGTGTCCCCTCCTGTAGCTGCCTCTGTTTCGACAGGTTTCCTGGATAGCTAGAATTGACCTGGCCCTTGGAAAGTGGGGAAGGGGTGAAATCCGTTGGGCCCACGGATGGATACCTTGGATCCATGGACTTAGGGCAGGTCTAATCACCTGGGATTCGAACCCACGGTGGGAATAAGGGAGGAGATATGGGGAGGGGAAGGGGAAGGATGTTTCCTAGAACCAAACCTCACATAAACCCGGACACTCACACACACACACACACCCTCACCCGAACACTCACAGGGGCAATCACACTCACACACACCCATAGACTGTGATAAGGGAGACCATCTGAGGGGACACAGGCATAACCGGACACACACGCAACCGGACTCTCACACACTCACACGGACACTCACAGGGATAAACACACACATAGACACACATCCATAGACACAAATTGTGATAAGGGAGACCATCTGAGGGGACACAGATGGCCTCCTGAACCCACAGGTATATATCAATATTTAAATATACATACATATTTATAAATATAACATTTTTAAAAAATAAATAAATAAAATAAAAAAAAAAAAATATATATATATATATATATATATATATATATGTCGTACCTAGTAGCCAGAACGCACTTATCGGCCTACTATGCAAGGCCTGATTTGCCTAATAAGCCAAGTTTTCCTGAAATAATATATTTTCTCTAATTTTTTCTTATGAAATGATAAATCTACCCATTTCATTATGTATGAGGTGAATTTTTTTTTATTGGAGTTCAAATTAACGTAGATATATGACCGAACCTAACCAACCCTACCTAACCTAACCTAACCTATCTTTATAGGTTAGGTTAGGTTAGGTAGCCGAAAAAGTTAGGTTAGGTTAGGTTAGGTAGGTTAGGTAGTCGAAAAACAATTAATTCATGAAAACTTGGCTTATTAGGCAAATTGGGCCTTGCATAGTTGGCTGAGAAGTGAGTTCTGGCTACTAGGTACGACATATATATATATATATATATATATATATATATATATATATATATATATATGTCGTACCTAGTAGCAAGAACGCACTTCTCAGCCTACTATGCAAGGCCCGATTTGCCTAATAAGCCAAGTTTTCCTGAATTAATATATTTTCTCTATTTTTTTTCTTATGAAATGATAAAACTGTTCATTTCATTATGTATGAGTTAAGTTCTTTTCATTTGAGTTAAAACTAATGTAGATATATAACCGAACCTAACCAACCCTAAAATGGTTAACATAAATTGATAGGAATATGTATGTAGACGCTCAGTTAGTGTTACTGTAATTTATATGGTTAACGTTTGAATGACATAGTTTCCCCTCATTGTCACATTTTTTGTTACTATTTCGCTGTTCATTCTCACTCTCTCTGAATCCCGTGGACTAATTGTGCTCACGAGTGTTTGTTTAAGGTACGGTAACCATAGGCTTTTAACACAATAATTTGCAACTATTTAAGAAGAAACATTTCTAAAGATTATCTAAGTTTCTAATAAATATTCTTTTTCCTAACATACAAGTCAATCACACAGTACCTAACTTCAGTCAGAAACACTTTTCTTACTATATACCGCAACGTCTTTTGCATATATATCCTATCTTAAAAAATAACAATTTTAATTCATAACTGGCAACCCCCCTCCCCTCCAGAGCTTTCAAGGCCACCAAACGTCATTCCTTTCCCTTAACTCCTCCCAAATTATCTTTTGCACCAATACACAAACTAGGGGGCTTTATTGCTGAGTGGACGTCGCTCCCGACTCGTAATCCTAGCTCATTCGATCCCCCGGTTATGGCACAAACGGAAATCAGCAGAGTTTCTATCATTCTGATGCCCTCTGTTACTTAGCAGTAAATATGTAAATGAGCGTTAGACAGCTGTTGCGGGCTGCTTCCTGGGTGTGTGTGTGTATGTCGAATTTTTTTTTATTAGTTATTAATAATTGATTGATTGGCAGTTGAGAGGCGGGCCGAAAGAGCAGAGCTCAACCCTCGCAAGCACAACTAGGTGAACACAACTAGATAAATACTAACAAACCACGATCTCGTACAATCCACTACACACACAACCCGACCTCCCCCCCAACTCCCTAAATCACTCTACCTAAGTCATTAAAAAATTAAAACAAATCAATTAATACACCAAAAATACTAACTATAAATAAAGGAACCAAATTTGAGACATACAGCGACTCCAGTGTGGTCTAGTCGGAAGAGAACGTGTTCTCATCTGGATAGATTGCGATCGAGCCTGTCGGAACGGGTGTGTAACTGCAGGGCACAAATATTTGTGTGTCCCCTCCTGTAGCTGCCTCTGTTTCGACAGGTTTCCTGGATAGCTAGAATTGACCTGGCCCTTGGAAAGTGGGGAAGGGGTGAAATCCGTTGGGCCCACGGATGGATACCTTGGATCCATGGACTTAGGGCAGGTCTAATCACCTGGGATTCGAACCCACGGTGGGAATAAGGGAGGAGATATGGGGAGGGGAAGGGGAAGGATGTTTCCTAGAACCAAACCTCACATAAACCCGGACACTCACACACACACACACACCCTCACCCGAACACTCACAGGGGCACTCACACTCACACACACCCATAGACTGTGATAAGGGAGACCATCTGAGGGGACACAGATGGCCTCGTGGACCCACAGGCATAACCGGACACACACGCAACCGGACTCTCACACACTCACACGGACACTCACAGGGATAAACACACACACAGACACACATCCATAGACACAAACTGTGATAAGGGAGACCATCTGAGGGGACACAGATGGCCTCCTGAACCCACAGGTATATATCAATATTTAAATATACATACATATTTATAAATATAACATTTTTGAAAAATAAATAAATAAATAAATAAAATATATATATATATATATATATATATATATATATATATATATATATATATATATATATATATATATATATATATATATATATGTCGTACCTAGTAGCAAGAACGCACTTCTCAGCCTACTATGCAAGGCCCGATTTGCCTAATAAGCCAAGTTTTCCTGAATTAATATATTTTCTCTAATTTTTTTCTTATGAAATGATAAAACTGTTCATTTCATTATGTATGAGTTAAGTTCTTTTCATTTGAGTTAAAACTAATGTAGATATATAACCGAACCTAACCAACCCTAAAATGGTTAACATAAATTGATAGAAATATGTATGTTGACGCTCAGTTAGTGTTACTGTAATTTATATGGTTAACGTTTGAATGACATAGTTTCCCCTCATTGTCACATTTTTTGTTACTATTTCGCTGTTCATTCTCACTCTCTCTGAATCCCGTGGACTAATTGTGCTCACGAGTGTTTGTTTAAGGTACGGTAACCATAGGCTTTTCACACAATAATTTGCAACTATTTAAGAAGAAACATTTCTAAAGATTATCTAAGTTTCTAATAAATATTCTTTTTCCTAACATACAAGTCAATCACACAGTACCTAACTTCAGTCAGAAACACTTTTCTTACTATATACCGCAACGTCTTTTGCATATATATCCTATCTTAAAAAATAACAATTTTAATTCATAACTGGCAACCCCCCTCCCCTCCAGAGCTTTCAAGGCCACCAAACGTCATTCCTTTCCCTTAACTCCTCCCAAATTATCTTTTGCACCAATACACAAACTAGGGGGCTTTATTGCTGAGTGGACGTCGCTCCCGACTCGTAATCCTAGCTCATTCGATCCCCCGGTGATGGCACAAACGGAAATCAGCAGAGTTTCTATCATTCTGATGCCCTCTGTTACTTAGCAGTAAATATGTAAATGAGCGTTAGACAGCTGTTGCGGGCTGCTTCCTGGGTGTGTGTGTGTATGTCGAATTTTTTTTTATTAGTTATTAATAATTGATTGATTGGCAGTTGAGAGGCGGGCCGAAAGAGCAGAGCTCAACCCTCGCAAGCACAACTAGGTGAACACAACTAGATAAATACTAACAAACCACGATCTCGTACAATCCACTACACACACAACCCGACCTCCCCCCCAACTCCCTAAATCACTCTACCTAAGTCATTAAAAAATTAAAACAAATCAATTAATACACCAAAAATACTAACTATAAATAAAGGAACCAAATTTGAGACATACAGCGACTCCAGTGTGGTCTAGTCGGAAGAGAACGTGTTCTCATCTGGATAGATTGCGATCGAGCCTGTCGGAACGGGTGTGTAACTGCAGGGCACAAATATTTGTGTGTCCCCTCCTGTAGCTGCCTCTGTTTCGACAGGTTTCCTGGATAGCTAGAATTGACCTGGCCCTTGGAAAGTGGGGAAGGGGTGAAATCCGTTGGGCCCACGGATGGATACCTTGGATCCATGGACTTAGGGCAGGTCTAATCACCTGGGATTCGAACCCACGGTGGGAATAAGGGAGGAGATATGGGGAGGGGAAGGGGAAGGATGTTTCCTAGAACCAAACCTCACATAAACCCGGACACTCACACACACACACACACCCTCACCCGAACACTCACAGGGGCACTCACACTCACACACACCCATAGACTGTGATAAGGGAGACCATCTGAGGGGACACAGATGGCCTCGTGGACCCACAGGCATAACCGGACACACACGCAACCGGACTCTCACACACTCACACGGACACTCACAGGGATAAACACACACACAGACACACATCCATAGACACAAACTGTGATAAGGGAGACCATCTGAGGGGACACAGATGGCCTCCTGAACCCACAGGTATATATCAATATTTAAATATACATACATATTTATAAATATAACATTTTTGAAAAATAAATAAATAAATAAATAAAATATATATATATATATATATATATATATATATATATATATATATATATATATATATATATATATATATATATATATATATATGTCGTACCTAGTAGCAAGAACGCACTTCTCAGCCTACTATGCAAGGCCCGATTTGCCTAATAAGCCAAGTTTTCCTGAATTAATATATTTTCTCTAATTTTTTTCTTATGAAATGATAAAACTGTTCATTTCATTATGTATGAGTTAAGTTCTTTTCATTTGAGTTAAAACTAATGTAGATATATAACCGAACCTAACCAACCCTAAAATGGTTAACATAAATTGATAGAAATATGTATGTTGACGCTCAGTTAGTGTTACTGTAATTTATATGGTTAACGTTTGAATGACATAGTTTCCCCTCATTGTCACATTTTTTGTTACTATTTCGCTGTTCATTCTCACTCTCTCTGAATCCCGTGGACTAATTGTGCTCACGAGTGTTTGTTTAAGGTACGGTAACCATAGGCTTTTCACACAATAATTTGCAACTATTTAAGAAGAAACATTTCTAAAGATTATCTAAGTTTCTAATAAATATTCTTTTTCCTAACATACAAGTCAATCACACAGTACCTAACTTCAGTCAGAAACACTTTTCTTACTATATACCGCAACGTCTTTTGCATATATATCCTATCTTAAAAAATAACAATTTTAATTCATAACTGGCAACCCCCCTCCCCTCCAGAGCTTTCAAGGCCACCAAACGTCATTCCTTTCCCTTAACTCCTCCCAAATTATCTTTTGCACCAATACACAAACTAGGGGGCTTTATTGCTGAGTGGACGTCGCTCCCGACTCGTAATCCTAGCTCATTCGATCCCCCGGTGATGGCACAAACGGAAATCAGCAGAGTTTCTATCATTCTGATGCCCTCTGTTACTTAGCAGTAAATATGTAAATGAGCGTTAGACAGCTGTTGCGGGCTGCTTCCTGGGTGTGTGTGTGTATGTCGAATTTTTTTTTATTAGTTATTAATAATTGATTGATTGGCAGTTGAGAGGCGGGCCGAAAGAGCAGAGCTCAACCCTCGCAAGCACAACTAGGTGAACACAACTAGATAAATACTAACAAACCACGATCTCGTACAATCCACTACACACACAACCCGACCTCCCCCCCAACTCCCTAAATCACTCTACCTAAGTCATTAAAAAATTAAAACAAATCAATTAATACACCAAAAATACTAACTATAAATAAAGGAACCAAATTTGAGACATACAGCGACTCCAGTGTGGTCTAGTCGGAAGAGAACGTGTTCTCATCTGGATAGATTGCGATCGAGCCTGTCGGAACGGGTGTGTAACTGCAGGGCACAAATATTTGTGTGTCCCCTCCTGTAGCTGCCTCTGTTTCGACAGGTTTCCTGGATAGCTAGAATTGACCTGGCCCTTGGAAAATGGGGAAGGGGTGAAATCCGTTGGGCCCACGGATGGATACCTTGGATCCATGGACTTAGGGCAGGTCTAATCACCTGGGATTCGAACCCACGGTAGGAATAAGGGAGGAGATATGGGGAGGGGAAGGGGAAGGATGTTTCCTAGAACCAAACCTCACATAAACCCGGACACTCACACACACACACACACCCTCACCCGAACACTCACAGGGGCACTCACACTCACACACACCCATAGACTGTGATAAGGGAGACCATCTGAGGGGACACAGGCATAACCGGACACACACGCAACCGGACTCTCACACACTCACACGGACACTCACAGGGATAAACACACACATAGACACACATCCATAGACACAAACTGTGATAAGGGAGACCATCTGAGGGGACACAGATGGCCTCCTGAACCCACAGGTATATATCAATATTTAAATATACATACATATTTATAAATATAACATTTTTAAAAAATAAATAAATAAAATAAAAAAAAAAAAAAATATATATATATATATATATATATATATATATATATATATATATATATATATATATATATGTCGTACCTAGTAGCAAGAACGCACTTCTCAGCCTACTATGCAAGGCCCGATTTGCCTAATAAGCCAAGTTTTCCTGAATTAATATATTTTCTCTAATTTTTTTCTTATGAAATGATAAAACTGTTCATTTCATTATGTATGAGTTAAGTTCTTTTCATTTGAGTTAAAACTAATGTAGATATATAACCGAACCTAACCAACCCTAAAATGGTTAACATAAATTGATAGGAATATGTATGTAGACGCTCAGTTAGTGTTACTGTAATTTATATGGTTAACGTTTGAATGACATAGTTTCCCCTCATTGTCACATTTTTTGTTACTATTTCGCTGTTCATTCTCACTCTCTCTGAATCCCGTGGACTAATTGTGCTCACGAGTGTTTGTTTAAGGTACGGTAACCATAGGCTTTTAACACAATAATTTGCAACTATTTAAGAAGAAACATTTCTAAAGATTATTTAAGTTTCTAATAAATATTCTTTTTCCTAACATACAAGTCAATCACACAGTACCTAACTTCAGTCAGAAACACTTTTCTTACTATATACCGCAACGTCTTTTGCATATATATCCTATCTTAAAAAATAACAATTTTAATTCATAACTGGCAACCCCCCTCCCCTCCAGAGCTTTCAAGGCCACCAAACGTCATTCCTTTCCCTTAACTCCTCCCAAATTATCTTTTGCACCAATACACAAACTAGGGGGCTTTATTGCTGAGTGGACGTCGCTCCCGACTGTAATCCTAGCTCATTCGATCCCCCGGTGATGGCACAAACGGAAATCAGCAGAGTTTCTATCATTCTGATGCCCTCTGTTACTTAGCAGTAAATATGTAAATGAGCGTTAGACAGCTGTTGCGGGCTGCTTCCTGGGTGTGTGTGTGTATGTCGAATTTTTTTTTATTAGTTATTAATAATTGATTGATTGGCAGTTGAGAGGCGGGCCGAAAGAGCAGAGCTCAACCCTCGCAAGCACAACTAGGTGAACACAACTAGATAAATACTAACAAACCACGATCTCGTACAATCCACTACACACACAACCCGACCTCCCCCCCAACTCCCTAAATCACTCTACCTAAGTCATTAAAAAATTAAAACAAATCAATTAATACACCAAAAATACTAACTATAAATAAAGGAACCAAATTTGAGACATACAGCGACTCCAGTGTGGTCTAGTCGGAAGAGAACGTGTTCTCATCTGGATAGATTGCGATCGAGCCTGTCGGAACGGGTGTGTAACTGCAGGGCACAAATATTTGTGTGTCCCCTCCTGTAGCTGCCTCTGTTTCGACAGGTTTCCTGGATAGCTAGAATTGACCTGGCCCTTGGAAAGTGGGGAAGGGGTGAAATCCGTTGGGCCCACGGATGGATACCTTGGATCCATGGACTTAGGGCAGGTCTAATCACCTGGGATTCGAACCCACGGTGGGAATAAGGGAGGAGATATGGGGAGGGGAAGGGGAAGGATGTTTCTTAGAACCAAACCTCACATAAACCCGGACACTCACACACACACACACACCCTCACCCGAACACTCACAGGGGCACTCACACTCACACACACCCATAGACTGTGATAAGGGAGACCATCTGAGGGGACACAGGCATAACCGGACACACACGCAACCGGACTCTCACACACTCACACGGACACTCACAGGGATAAACACACACATAGACACACATCCATAGACACAAACTGTGATAAGGGAGACCATCTGAGGGGACACAGATGGCCTCCTGAACCCACAGGTATATATCAATATTTAAATATACATTCATATTTATAAATATAACATTTTTAAAAAATAAATAAATAAAATAAAAAAAAAAAAAAAAAAATATATATATATATATATATATATATATATATATATATATATATATATATATATATATATATATATATATATATATATATATATATATATGTCGTACCTAGTAGCCAGAACTCCCTTCTCAGCCTACTATTCAAGGCCCGATTTGCCTAATAAGCCAAGTTTTCCTGAATTAATATATTTTCTATAATTTTTTTCTTATGAAATGATAAAGCTACCCTTTTCACTATGTATGAGGTCAATTTTTTTTTATTGGAGTTAAAATTAACGTAGATATATGACCGAACCTAACCAACCCTACCTAACCTAACCTAACCTATATATATAGGTAAGGTTAGGTTAGGTAGCCAAAAAAAGCTAGGTTAGGTTAGGTTAGGTAGGTTAGGTAGACGAAAAAACATTAATTCATGAAAACTTGGCTTATTAGGCAAATCGGGCCTTGCATAGTAGGCTGAGAAGTGAGTTCTGGCTACTAGGTACGACATATATATATATATATATATATATATATATATATATATATATATATATATATATATATATATATATATATATATATGTCGTACCTAGTAGCAAGAACGCACTTCTCAGCCTACTATGCAAGGCCCGATTTGCCTAATAAGCCAAGTTTTCCTGAATTAATATATTTTCTCTAATTTTTTTCTTATGAAATGATAAAACTGTTCATTTCATTATGTATGAGTTAAGTTCTTTTCATTTGAGTTAAAACTAATGTAGATATATAACCGAACCTAACCAACCCTAAAATGGTTAACATAAATTGATAGGAATATGTATGTAGACGCTCAGTTAGTGTTACTGTAATTTATATGGTTAACGTTTGAATGACATAGTTTCCCCTCATTGTCACATTTTTTGTTACTATTTCGCTGTTCATTCTCACTCTCTCTGAATCCCGTGGACTAATTGTGCTCACGAGTGTTTGTTTAAGGTACGGTAACCATAGGCTTTTAACACAATAATTTGCAACTATTTAAGAAGAAACATTTCTAAAGATTATCTAAGTTTCTAATAAATATTCTTTTTCCTAACATACAAGTCAATCACACAGTACCTAACTTCAGTCAGAAACACTTTTCTTACTATATACCGCAACGTCTTTTGCATATATATCCTATCTTAAAAAATAACAATTTTAATTCATAACTGGCAACACCCCTCCCCTCCAGAGCTTTCAAGGCCACCAAACGTCATTCCTTTCCCTTAACTCCTCCCAAATTATCTTTTGCACCAATACACAAACTAGGGGGCTTTATTGCTGAGTGGACGTCGCTCCCGACTCGTAATCCTAGCTCATTCGATCCCCCGGTGATGGCACAAACGGAAATCAGCAGAGTTTCTATCATTCTGATGCCCTCTGTTACTTAGCAGTAAATATGTAAATGAGCGTTAGACAGCTGTTGCGGGCTGCTTCCTGGGTGTGTGTGTGTATGTCGAATTTTTTTTTATTAGTTATTAATAATTGATTGATTGGCAGGTGAGAGGCGGGCCGAAAGAGCAGAGCTCAACCCTCGCAAGCACAACTAGGTGAACACAACTAGATAAATACTTACAAACCACGATCTCGTACAATCCACTACACACACAACCCGACCTCCCCCCCAACTCCCTAAATCACTCTACCTAAGTCATTAAAAAATTAAAACAAATCAATTAATACACCAAAAATACTAACTATAAATAAAGGAACCAAATTTGAGACATACAGCGACTCCAGTGTGGTCTAGTCGGAAGAGAACGTGTTCTCATCTGGATAGATTGCGATCGAGCCTGTCGGAACGGGTGTGTAACTGCAGGGCACAAATATTTGTGTGTCCCCTCCTGTAGCTGCCTCTGTTTCGACAGGTTTCCTGGATAGCTAGAATTGACCTGGCCCTTGGAAAGTGGGGAAGGGGTGAAATCCGTTGGGCCCACGGATGGATACCTTGGATCCATGGACTTAGGGCAGGTCTAATCACCTGGGATTCGAACCCACGGTGGGAATAAGGGAGGAGATATGGGGAGGGGAAGGGGAAGGATGTTTCTTAGAACCAAACCTCACATAAACCCGGACACTCACACACACACACACACCCTCACCCGAACACTCACAGGGGCACTCACACTCACACACACCCATAGACTGTGATAAGGGAGACCATCTGAGGGGACACAGGCATAACCGGACACACACGCAACCGGACTCTCACACACTCACACGGACACTCACAGGGATAAACACACACATAGACACACATCCATAGACACAAACTGTGATAAGGGAGACCATCTGAGGGGACACAGATGGCCTCCTGAACCCACAGGTATATATCAATATTTAAATATACATTCATATTTATAAATATAACATTTTTAAAAAATAAATAAATAAAATAAAAAAAAAAAAAAAAAAAAATATATATATATATATATATATATATATATATATATATATATATATATATATATATATATATATATATATATATATATATATATATATATATATATATATATATATGTCGTACCTAGTAGCCAGAACTCACTTCTCAGCCTACTATTCAAGGCCCGATTTGCCTAATAAGCCAAGTTTTCCTGAATTAATATATTTTCTATAATTTTTTTCTTATGAAATGATAAAGCTACCCTTTTCACTATGTATGAGGTCAATTTTTTTTTATTGGAGTTAAAATTAACGTAGATATATGACCGAACCTAACCAACCCTACCTAACCTAACCTAACCTATATATATAGGTAAGGTTAGGTTAGGTAGCCAAAAAAAGCTAGGTTAGGTTAGGTTAGGTAGGTTAGGTAGACGAAAAAACATTAATTCATGAAAACTTGGCTTATTAGGCAAATCGGGCCTTGCATAGTAGGCTGAGAAGTGAGTTCTGGCTACTAGGTACGACATATATATATATATATATATATATATATATATATATATATATATATATATATATATATATATATATATATATATATATATATATATATATATATATATATATATATATATATATATATATATGTCGTACCTAGTAGCAAGAACGCACTTCTCAGCCTACTATGCAAGGCCCGATTTGCCTAATAAGCCAAGTTTTCCTGAATTAATATATTTTCTCTAATTTTTTTCTTATGAAATGATAAAACTGTTCATTTCATTATGTATGAGTTAAGTTCTTTTCATTTGAGTTAAAACTAATGTAGATATATAACCGAACCTAACCAACCCTAAAATGGTTAACATAAATTGATAGGAATATGTATGTAGACGCTCAGTTAGTGTTACTGTAATTTATATGGTTAACGTTTGAATGACATAGTTTCCCCTCATTGTCACATTTTTTGTTACTATTTCGCTGTTCATTCTCACTCTCTCTGAATCCCGTGGACTAATTGTGCTCACGAGTGTTTGTTTAAGGTACGGTAACCATAGGCTTTTAACACAATAATTTGCAACTATTTAAGAAGAAACATTTCTAAAGATTATCTAAGTTTCTAATAAATATTCTTTTTCCTAACATACAAGTCAATCACACAGTACCTAACTTCAGTCAGAAACACTTTTCTTACTATATACCGCAACGTCTTTTGCATATATATCCTATCTTAAAAAATAACAATTTTAATTCATAACTGGCAACACCCCTCCCCTCCAGAGCTTTCAAGGCCACCAAACGTCATTCCTTTCCCTTAACTCCTCCCAAATTATCTTTTGCACCAATAGACAAACTAGGGGGCTTTATTGCTGAGTGGACGTCGCTCCCGACTCGTAATCCTAGCTCATTCGATCCCCCGGTGATGGCACAAACGGAAATCAGCAGAGTTTCTATCATTCTGATGCCCTCTGTTACTTAGCAGTAAATATGTAAATGAGCGTTAGACAGCTGTTGCGGGCTGCTTCCTGGGTGTGTGTGTGTATGTCGAATTTTTTTTTATTAGTTATTAATAATTGATTGATTGGCAGGTGAGAGGCGGGCCGAAAGAGCAGAGCTCAACCCTCGCAAGCACAACTAGGTGAACACAACTAGATAAATACTAACAAACCACGATCTCGTACAATCCACTACACACACAACCCGACCTCCCCCCCAACTCCCTAAATCACTCTACCTAAGTCATTAAAAAATTAAAACAAATCAATTAATACACCAAAAATACTAACTATAAATAAAGGAACCAAATTTGAGACATACAGCGACTCCAGTGTGGTCTAGTCGGAAGAGAATGTGTTCTCATCTGGATAGATTGCGATCGAGCCTGTCGGAACGGGTGTGTAACTGCAGGGCACAAATATTTGTGTGTCCCCTCCTGTAGCTGCCTCTGTTTCGACAGGTTTCCTGGATAGCTAGAATTGACCTGGCCCTTGGAAAGTGGGGAAGGGGTGAAATCCGTTGGGCCCACGGATGGATACCTTGGATCCATGGACTTAGGGCAGGTCTAATCACCTGGGATTCGAACCCACGGTGGGAATAAGGGAGGAGATATGGGGAGGGGAAGGGGAAGGATGTTTCCTAGAACCAAACCTCACATAAACCCGGACACTCACACACACACACACACCCTCACCCGAACACTCACAGGGGCACTCACACTCACACACACCCATAGACTGTGATAAGGGAGACCATCTGAGGGGACACAGGCATAACCGGACACACACGCAACCGGACTCTCACACACTCACACGGACACTCACAGGGATAAACACACACACAGACACACATCCATAGACACAAACTGTGATAAGGGAGACCATCTGAGGGGACACAGATGGCCTCCTGAACCAACAGGTATATATCAATATTTAAATATACATACATATTTATAAATATAACATTTTTAAAAAATAAATAAATAAAATAAAAAAAAAAAATATATATATATATATATATATATATATATATATATATATATAAATATATATATATATATATATATATATATATATATATATATATATATATATATATATATATATATATATATAAATATATATATATATATATATATATATATATATATATATATATATATATATATATATATATATATATATAAATATATATATATATATATATATATGTCGTACCTAATAGCCAGAACTCACTTCTTGGCCTACTATGCAAGGCCCGATTTGCCTAATAAGCCAAGTTTTCATGAATTAATGTTTTTTCGACTACCTAACCTACCTAACCTAACCTAACCTAACTTTTTCTGCTACCTAACCCAACCTAACCTATAAAGATAGGTTAGGTTAGGTTAGGTAGGGTTGGTTAGGTTCGGTCATATATCTTCGTTAGTTTTAACTCCAATAAAAAAAAATTGACCTCATACGTAATGAAATGGGTAGCTTTATCATTTCATAAGGAAAAAAATAGAGAAAATATATTAATTCATGAAAACTTGGCTTATTAGGCAAATCGGGCCTTGTATAGTAGGCATAGAAGTGCATTCTGGCTACTAGGTACGACATATATATATATATATATATATATATATATATATATATATGTCGTACCTAGTAGCAAGAACGCACTTCTCAGCCTATTATGCAAGGCCCGATTTGCCTAATAAGCCAAGTTTTCCTGAATTAATATATTTTCTCAAATTTTTTTCTTATGAAATGATAAAACTGTTCATTTCATTATGTATGAGTTAAGTTCTTTTCATTTGAGTTAAAACTAATGTAGATATATAACCGAACCTAACCAACCCTAAAATGGTTAACATAAATTGATAGGAATATGTATGTAGACGCTCAGTTAGTGTTACTGTAATTTATATGGTTAACGTTTGAATGACATAGTTTCCCCTCATTGTCACATTTTTTGTTACTATTTCGCTGTTCATTCTCACTCTCTCTGAATCCCGTGGACTAATTGTGCTCACGAGTGTTTGTTTAAGGTACGGTAACCATAGGCTTTTCACACAATAATTTGCAACTATTTAAGAAGAAACATTTCTAAAGATTATCTAAGTTTCTAATAAATATTCTTTTTCCTAACATACAAGTCAATCACACAGTACCTAACTTCAGTCAGAAACACTTTTCTTACTATATACCGCAACGTCTTTTGCATATATATCCTATCTTAAAAAATAACAATTTTAATTCATAACTGGCAACCCCCCTCCCCTCCAGAGCTTTCAAGGCCACCAAACGTCATTCCTTTCCCTTAACTCCTCCCAAATTATCTTTTGCACCAATACACAAACTAGGGGGCTTTATTGCTGAGTGGACGTCGCTCCCGACTCGTAATCCTAGCTCATTCGATCCCCCGGTGATGGCACAAACGGAAATCAGCAGAGTTTCTATCATTCTGATGCCCTCTGTTACTTAGCAGTAAATATGTAAATGAGCGTTAGACAGCTGTTGCGGGCTGCTTCCTGGGTGTGTGTGTGTATGTCGAATTTTTTTTTATTAGTTATTAATAATTGATTGATTGGCAGTTGAGAGGCGGGCCGAAAGAGCAGAGCTCAACCCTCGCAAGCACAACTAGGTGAACACAACTAGATAAATACTAACAAACCACGATCTCGTACAATCCACTACACACACAACCCGACCTCCCCCCCAACTCCCTAAATCACTCTACCTAAGTCATTAAAAAATTAAAACAAATCAATTAATACACCAAAAATACTAACTATAAATAAAGGAACCAAATTTGAGACATACAGCGACTCCAGTGTGGTCTAGTCGGAAGAGAACGTGTTGTCATCTGGATAGATTGCGATCGAGCCTGTCGGAACGGGTGTGTAACTGCAGGGCACAAATATTTGTGTGTCCCCTCCTGTAGCTGCCTCTGTTTCGACAGGTTTCCTGGATAGCTAGAATTGACCTGGCCCTTGGAAAGTGGGGAAGGGGTGAAATCCGTTGGGCCCACGGATGGATACCTTGGATCCATGGACTTAGGGCAGGTCTAATCACCTGGGATTCGAACCCACGGTGGGAATAAGGGAGGAGATATGGGGAGGGGAAGGGGAAGGATGTTTCCTAGAACCAAACCTCACATAAAACCGGACACTCACACACACACACACACCCTCACCCGAACACTCACAGGGGCACTCACACTCACACACACCCATAGACTGTGATAAGGGAGACCATCTGAGGGGACACAGATGGCCTCGTGGACCCACAGGCATAACCGGACACACACGCAACCGGACTCTCACACGGACACTCACAGGGATAAACACACACACAGACACACATCCATAGACACAAACTGTGATAAGGGAGACCATCTGAGGGGACACAGATGGCCTCCTGAACCCACAGGTATATATCAATATTTAAATATACATACATATTTATAAATATAACATTTTTAAAAAATAAACAAATAAAAAAAAAAAAAAAATATATATATATATATATATATATATATATATATATATATATATATATATATATATATATATATATATATATATATATATATGTCGTACCTAGTAGCAAGAACGCACTTCTCAGCCTACTATGCAAGGCCCGATTTGCCTAATAAGCCAAGTTTTCCTGAATTAATATATTTTCTCTAATTTTTTTCTTATGAAATGATAAAACTGTTCATTTCATTATGTATGAGTTAAGTTCTTTTCATTTGAGTTAAAACTAATGTAGATATATAACCGAACCTAACCAACCCTAAAATGGTTAACATAAATTGATAGGAATATGTATGTAGACGCTCAGTTAGTGTTACTGTAATTTATATGGTTAACGTTTGAATGACATAGTTTCCCCTCATTGTCACATTTTTTGTTACTATTTCGCTGTTCATTCTCACTCTCTCTGAATCCCGTGGACTAATTGTGCTCACGAGTGTTTGTTTAAGGTACGGTAACCATAGGCTTTTCACACAATAATTTGCAACTATTTAAGAAGAAACATTTCTAAAGATTATTTAAGTTTCTAATAAATATTCTTTTTCCTAACATACAAGTCAATCACACAGTACCTAACTTCAGTCAGAAACACTTTTCTTACTATATACCGCAACGTCTTTTGCATATATATCCTATCTTAAAAAATAACAATTTTAATTCATAACTGGCAACCCCCCTCCCCTCCAGAGCTTTCAAGGCCACCAAACGTCATTCCTTTCCCTTAACTCCTCCCAAATTATCTTTTGCACCAATACACAAACTAGGGGGCTTTATTGCTGAGTGGACGTCGCTCCCGACTCGTAATCCTAGCTCATTCGATCCCCCGGTGATGGCACAAACGGAAATCAGCAGAGTTTCTATCATTCTGATGCCCTCTGTTACTTAGCAGTAAATATGTAAATGAGCGTTAGACAGCTGTTGCGGGCTGCTTCCTGGGTGTGTGTGTGTATGTCGAATTTTTTTTTATTAGTTATTAATAATTGATTGATTGGCAGTTGAGAGGCGGGCCGAAAGAGCAGAGCTCAACCCTCGCAAGCACAACTAGGTGAACACAACTAGATAAATACTAACAAACCACGATCTCGTACAATCCACTACACACACAACCCGACCTCCCCCCCAACTCCCTAAATCACTCTACCTAAGTCATTAAAAAATTAAAACAAATCAATTAATACACCAAAAATACTAACTATAAATAAAGGAACCAAATTTGAGACATACAGCGACTCCAGTGTGGTCTAGTCGGAAGAGAACGTGTTGTCATCTTGATAGATTGCGATCGAGCCTGTCGGAACGGGTGTGTAACTGCAGGGCACAAATATTTGTGTGTCACCTCCTGTAGCTGCCTCTGTTTCGACAGGTTTCCTGGATAGCTAGAATTGACCTGGCCCTTGGAAAGTGGGGAAGGGGTGAAATCCGTTGGGCCCACGGATGGATACCTTGGATCCATGGACTTAGGGCAGGTCTAATCACCTGGGATTCGAACCCACGGTGGGAATAAGGGAGGAGATATGGGGAGGGGAAGGGGAAGGATGTTTCCTAGAACCAAACCTCACATAAACCCGGACACTCACACACACACACACACCCTCACCCGAACACTCACAGGGGCACTCACACTCACACACACCCATAGACTGTGATAAGGGAGACCATCTGAGGGGACACAGGCATAACCGGACACACACGCAACCGGACTCTCACACACTCACACGGACACTCACAGGGATAAACACACACACAGACACACATCCATAGACACAAACTGTGATAAGGGAGACCATCTGAGGGGACACAGATGGCCTCCTGAACCCACAGGTATATATCAATATTTAAATATACATACATATTTATAAATATAACATTTTTAAAAAATAAATAAATAAAATAAAAAAATATATATATATATATATATATATATATATATATATATATATATATATATATAAATATATATATATATATATATATATATATATATATATATATATATATATATATATATATATATAAATATATATATATGTCGTACCTAGTAGCAAGAACGCACTTCTCAGCCTATTATGCAAGGCCCGATTTGCCTAATAAGCCAAGTTTTCCTGAATTAATATATTTTCTCAAATTTTTTTCTTATGAAATGATAAAACTGTTCATTTCATTATGTATGAGTTAAGTTCTTTTCATTTGAGTTAAAACTAATGTAGATATATAACCGAACCTAACCAACCCTAAAATGGTTAACATAAATTGATAGGAATATGTATGTAGACGCTCAGTTAGTGTTACTGTAATTTATATGGTTAACGTTTGAATGACATAGTTTCCCCTCATTGTCACATTTTTTGTTACTATTTCGCTGTTCATTCTCACTCTCTCTGAATCCCGTGGACTAATTGTGCTCACGAGTGTTTGTTTAAGGTACGGTAACCATAGGCTTTTCACACAATAATTTGCAACTATTTAAGAAGAAACATTTCTAAAGATTATCTAAGTTTCTAATAAATATTCTTTTTCCTAACATACAAGTCAATCACACAGTACCTAACTTCAGTCAGAAACACTTTTCTTACTATATACCGCAACGTCTTTTGCATATATATCCTATCTTAAAAAATAACAATTTTAATTCATAACTGGCAACCCCCCTCCCCTCCAGAGCTTTCAAGGCCACCAAACGTCATTCCTTTCCCTTAACTCCTCCCAAATTATCTTTTGCACCAATACACAAACTAGGGGGCTTTATTGCTGAGTGGACGTCGCTCCCGACTCGTAATCCTAGCTCATTCGATCCCCCGGTGATGGCACAAACGGAAATCAGCAGAGTTTCTATCATTCTGATGCCCTCTGTTACTTAGCAGTAAATATGTAAATGAGCGTTAGACAGCTGTTGCGGGCTGCTTCCTGGGTGTGTGTGTGTATGTCGAATTTTTTTTTATTAGTTATTAATAATTGATTGATTGGCAGTTGAGAGGCGGGCCGAAAGAGCAGAGCTCAACCCTCGCAAGCACAACTAGGTGAACACAACTAGATAAATACTAACAAACCACGATCTCGTACAATCCACTACACACACAACCCGACCTCCCCCCCAACTCCCTAAATCACTCTACCTAAGTCATTAAAAAATTAAAACAAATCAATTAATACACCAAAAATACTAACTATAAATAAAGGAACCAAATTTGAGACATACAGCGACTCCAGTGTGGTCTAGTCGGAAGAGAACGTGTTGTCATCTGGATAGATTGCGATCGAGCCTGTCGGAACGGGTGTGTAACTGCAGGGCACAAATATTTGTGTGTCCCCTCCTGTAGCTGCCTCTGTTTCGACAGGTTTCCTGGATAGCTAGAATTGACCTGGCCCTTGGAAAGTGGGGAAGGGGTGAAATCCGTTGGGCCCACGGATGGATACCTTGGATCCATGGACTTAGGGCAGGTCTAATCACCTGGGATTCGAACCCACGGTGGGAATAAGGGAGGAGATATGGGGAGGGGAAGGGGAAGGATGTTTCCTAGAACCAAACCTCACATAAAACCGGACACTCACACACACACACACACCCTCACCCGAACACTCACAGGGGCACTCACACTCACACACACCCATAGACTGTGATAAGGGAGACCATCTGAGGGGACACAGATGGCCTCGTGGACCCACAGGCATAACCGGACACACACGCAACCGGACTCTCACACACTCACACGGACACTCACAGGGATAAACACACACACAGACACACATCCATAGACACAAACTGTGATAAGGGAGACCATCTGAGGGGACACAGATGGCCTCCTGAACCCACAGGTATATATCAATATTTAAATATACATACATATTTATAAATATAACATTTTTAAAAAATAAATAAATAAAATAAAAAAAAAAAAAAAATATATATATATATATATATATATATATATATATATATATATATATATATATATATATATATATATATATATATGTCGTACCTAGTAGCAAGAACGCACTTCTCAGCCTATTATGCAAGGCCCGATTTGCCTAATAAGCCAAGTTTTCCTGAATTAATATATTTTCTCTAATTTTTTTCTTATGAAATGATAAAACTGTTCATTTCATTATGTATGAGTTAAGTTCTTTTCATTTGAGTTAAAACTAATGTAGATATATAACCGAACCTAACCAACCCTAAAATGGTTAACATAAATTGATAGGAATATGTATGTAGACGCTCAGTTAGTGTTACTGTAATTTATATGGTTAACGTTTGAATGACATAGTTTCCCCTCATTGTCACATTTTTTGTTACTATTTCGCTGTTCATTCTCACTCTCTCTGAATCCCGTGGACTAATTGTGCTCACGAGTGTTTGTTTAAGGTACGGTAACCATAGGCTTTTCACACAATAATTTGCAACTATTTAAGAAGAAACATTTCTAAAGATTATCTAAGTTTCTAATAAATATTCTTTTTCCTAACATACAAGTCAATCACACAGTACCTAACTTCAGTCAGAAACACTTTTCTTACTATATACCGCAACGTCTTTTGCATATATATCCTATCTTAAAAAATAACAATTTTAATTCATAACTGGCAACCCCCCTCCCCTCCAGAGCTTTCAAGGCCACCAAACGTCATTCCTTTCCCTTAACTCCTCCCAAATTATCTTTTGCACCAATACACAAACTAGGGGGCTTTATTGCTGAGTGGACGTCGCTCCCGACTCGTAATCCTAGCTCATTCGATCCCCCGGTGATGGCACAAACGGAAATCAGCAGAGTTTCTATCATTCTGATGCCCTCTGTTACTTAGCAGTAAATATGTAAATGAGCGTTAGACAGCTGTTGCGGGCTGCTTCCTGGGTGTGTGTGTGTATGTCGAATTTTTTTTTATTAGTTATTAATAATTGATTGATTGGCAGTTGAGAGGCGGGCCGAAAGAGCAGAGCTCAACCCTCGCAAGCACAACTAGGTGAACACAACTAGATAAATACTAACAAACCACGATCTCGTACAATCCACTACACACACAACCCGACCTCCCCCCCAACTCCCTAAATCACTCTACCTAAGTCATTAAAAAATTAAAACAAATCAATTAATACACCAAAAATACTAACTATAAATAAAGGAACCAAATTTGAGACATACAGCGACTCCAGTGTGGTCTAGTCGGAAGAGAACGTGTTGTCATCTGGATAGATTGCGATCGAGCCTGTCGGAACGGGTGTGTAACTGCAGGGCACAAATATTTGTGTGTCCCCTCCTGTAGCTGCCTCTGTTTCGACAGGTTTCCTGGATAGCTAGAATTGACCTGGCCCTTGGAAAGTGGGGAAGGGGTGAAATCCGTTGGGCCCACGGATGGATACCTTGGATCCATGGACTTAGGGCAGGTCTAATCACCTGGGATTCGAACCCACGGTGGGAATAAGGGAGGAGATATGGGGAGGGGAAGGGGAAGGATGTTTCCTAGAACCAAACCTCACATAAAACCGGACACTCACACACACACACACACCCTCACCCGAACACTCACAGGGGCACTCACACTCACACACACCCATAGACTGTGATAAGGGAGACCATCTGAGGGGACACAGATGGCCTCGTGGACCCACAGGCATAACCGGACACACACGCAACCGGACTCTCACACGGACACTCACAGGGATAAACACACACACAGACACACATCCATAGACACAAACTGTGATAAGGGAGACCATCTGAGGGGACACAGATGGCCTCCTGAACCCACAGGTATATATCAATATTTAAATATACATACATATTTATAAATATAACATTTTTAAAAAATAAATAAATAAAATAAAAATATATATATATATATATATATATATATATATATATATATATATATATATATATATATATATATATATATATATATATATATATATATATATATATATATATATATATGTCGTACCTAGTAGCAAGAACGCACTTCTCAGCCTACTATGCAAGGCCCGATTTGCCTAATAAGCCAAGTTTTCCTGAATTAATATATTTTCTCTAATTTTTTTCTTATGAAATGATAAAACTGTTCATTTCATTATGTATGAGTTAAGTTCTTTTCATTTGAGTTAAAACTAATGTAGATATATAACCGAACCTAACCAACCCTAAAATGGTTAACATAAATTGATAGGAATATGTATGTAGACGCTCAGTTAGTGTTACTGTAATTTATATGGTTAACGTTTGAATGACATAGTTTCCCCTCATTGTCACATTTTTTGTTACTATTTCGCTGTTCATTCTCACTCTCTCTGAATCCCGTGGACTAATTGTGCTCACGAGTGTTTGTTTAAGGTACGGTAACCATAGGCTTTTCACACAATAATTTGCAACTATTTAAGAAGAAACATTTCTAAAGATTATCTAAGTTTCTAATAAATATTCTTTTTCCTAACATACAAGTCAATCACACAGTACCTAACTTCAGTCAGAAACACTTTTCTTACTATATACCGCAACGTCTTTTGCATATATATCCTATCTTAAAAAATAACAATTTTAATTCATAACTGGCAACCCCCCTCCCCTCCAGAGCTTTCAAGGCCACCAAACGTCATTCCTTTCCCTTAACTCCTCCCAAATTATCTTTTGCACCAATACACAAACTAGGGGGCTTTATTGCTGAGTGGACGTCGCTCCCGACTCGTAATCCTAGCTCATTCGATCCCCCGGTGATGGCACAAACGGAAATCAGCAGAGTTTCTATCATTCTGATGCCCTCTGTTACTTAGCAGTAAATATGTAAATGAGCGTTAGACAGCTGTTGCGGGCTGCTTCCTGGGTGTGTGTGTGTATGTCGAATTTTTTTTTATTAGTTATTAATAATTGATTGATTGGCAGTTGAGAGGCGGGCCGAAAGAGCAGAGCTCAACCCTCGCAAGCACAACTAGGTGAACACAACTAGATAAATACTAACAAACCACGATCTCGTACAATCCACTACACACACAACCCGACCTCCCCCCCAACTCCCTAAATCACTCTACCTAAGTCATTAAAAAATTAAAACAAATCAATTAATACACCAAAAATACTAACTATAAATAAAGGAACCAAATTTGAGACATACAGCGACTCCAGTGTGGTCTAGTCGGAAGAGAACGTGTTGTCATCTTGATAGATTGCGATCGAGCCTGTCGGAACGGGTGTGTAACTGCAGGGCACAAATATTTGTGTGTCCCCTCCTGTAGCTGCCTCTGTTTCGACAGGTTTCCTGGATAGCTAGAATTGACCTGGCCCTTGGAAAGTGGGGAAGGGGTGAAATCCGTTGGGCCCACGGATGGATACCTTGGATCCATGGACTAATCTAATCACCTGGGTCTAATCTAATTGGTCTAATCACCTGGGATTCGAACCCACGGTGGGAATAAGGGAGGAGATATGGGGAGGGGAAGGGGAAGGATGTTTCCTAGAACCAAACCTCACATAAACCCGGACACTCACACACACACACACACCCTCACCCGAACACTCACAGGGGCACTCACACTCACACACACCCATAGACTGTGATAAGGGAGACCATCTGAGGGGACACAGATGGCCTCGTGGACCCACAGGCATAACCGGACACACACGCAACCGGACTCTCACACACTCACACGGACACTCACAGGGATAAACACACACACAGACACACATCCATAGACACAAACTGTGATAAGGGAGACCATCTGAGGGGACACAGATGGCCTCCTGAACCCACAGGTATATATCAATATTTAAATATACATACATATTTATAAATATAACATTTTTAAAAAATAAATAAATAAAATAAAAAAAAAAAAAAAAATATATATATATATATATATATATATATATATATATATATATATATATATATATATATATATATATATATATATATATATATATGTCGTACCTAGTAGCAAGAACGCACTTCTCAGCCTATTATGCAAGGCCCGATTTGCCTAATAAGCCAAGTTTTCCTGAATTAATATATTTTCTCTAATTTTTTTCTTATGAAATGATAAAACTGTTCATTTCATTATGTATGAGTTAAGTTCTTTTCATTTGAGTTAAAACTAATGTAGATATATAACCGAACCTAACCAACCCTAAAATGGTTAACATAAATTGATAGGAATATGTATGTAGACGCTCAGTTAGTGTTACTGTAATTTATATGGTTAACGTTTGAATGACATAGTTTCCCCTCATTGTCACATTTTTTGTTACTATTTCGCTGTTCATTCTCACTCTCTCTGAATCCCGTGGACTAATTGTGCTCACGAGTGTTTGTTTAAGGTACGGTAACCATAGGCTTTTCACACAATAATTTGCAACTATTTAAGAAGAAACATTTCTAAAGATTATCTAAGTTTCTAATAAATATTCTTTTTCCTAACATACAAGTCAATCACACAGTACCTAACTTCAGTCAGAAACACTTTTCTTACTATATACCGCAACGTCTTTTGCATATATATCCTATCTTAAAAAATAACAATTTTAATTCATAACTGGCAACCCCCCTCCCCTCCAGAGCTTTCAAGGCCACCAAACGTCATTCCTTTCCCTTAACTCCTCCCAAATTATCTTTTGCACCAATACACAAACTAGGGGGCTTTATTGCTGAGTGGACGTCGCTCCCGACTCGTAATCCTAGCTCATTCGATCCCCCGGTGATGGCACAAACGGAAATCAGCAGAGTTTCTATCATTCTGATGCCCTCTGTTACTTAGCAGTAAATATGTAAATGAGCGTTAGACAGCTGTTGCGGGCAGCTTCCTGGGTGTGTGTGTGTATGTCGAATTTTTTTTTATTAGTTATTAATAATTGATTGATTGGCAGTTGAGAGGCGGGCCGAAAGAGCAGAGCTCAACCCTCGCAAGCACAACTAGGTGAACACAACTAGATAAATACTAACAAACCACGATCTCGTACAATCCACTACACACACAACCCGACCTCCCCCCCAACTCCCTAAATCACTCTACCTAAGTCATTAAAAAATTAAAACAAATCAATTAATACACCAAAAATACTAACTATAAATAAAGGAACCAAATTTGAGACATACAGCGACTCCAGTGTGGTCTAGTCGGAAGAGAACGTGTTGTCATCTTGATAGATTGCGATCGAGCCTGTCGGAACGGGTGTGTAACTGCAGGGCACAAATATTTGTGTGTCCCCTCCTGTAGCTGCCTCTGTTTCGACAGGTTTCCTGGATAGCTAGAATTGACCTGGCCCTTGGAAAGTGGGGAAGGGGTGAAATCCGTTGGGCCCACGGATGGATACCTTGGATCCATGGACTTAGGGCAGGTCTAATCACCTGGGATTCGAACCCACGGTGGGAATAAGGGAGGAGATATGGGGAGGGGAAGGGGAAGGATGTTTCCTAGAACCAAACCTCACATAAACCCGGACACTCACACACACACACACACCCTCACCCGAACACTCACAGGGGCACTCACACTCACACACACCCATAGACTGTGATAAGGGAGACCATCTGAGGGGACACAGATGGCCTCGTGGACCCACAGGCATAACCGGACACACACGCAACCGGACTCTCACACACTCACACGGACACTCACAGGGATAAACACACACACAGACACACATCCATAGACACAAACTGTGATAAGGGAGACCATCTGAGGGGACACAGATGGCCTCCTGAACCCACAGGTATATATCAATATTTAAATATACATACATATTTATAAATATAACATTTTTAAAAAATAAATAAATAAAATAAAAAAAAAAAATATATATATATATATATATATATATATATATATATATATATATATATATATATATATATATATATATATATATATATATATATATATATATATATATATATATGTCGTACCTAGTAGCAAGAACGCACTTCTCAGCCTATTATGCAAGGCCCGATTTGCCTAATAAGCCAAGTTTTCCTGAATTAATATATTTTCTCTAATTTTTTTCTTATGAAATGATAAAACTGTTCATTTCATTATGTATGAGTTAAGTTCTTTTCATTTGAGTTAAAACTAATGTAGATATATAACCGAACCTAACCAACCCTAAAATGGTTAACATAAATTGATAGGAATATGTATGTAGACGCTCAGTTAGTGTTACTGTAATTTATATGGTTAACGTTTGAATGACATAGTTTCCCCTCATTGTCACATTTTTTGTTACTATTTCGCTGTTCATTCTCACTCTCTCTGAATCCCGTGGACTAATTGTGCTCACGAGTGTTTGTTTAAGGTACGGTAACCATAGGCTTTTCACACAATAATTTGCAACTATTTAAGAAGAAACATTTCTAAAGATTATCTAAGTTTCTAATAAATATTCTTTTTCCTAACATACAAGTCAATCACACAGTACCTAACTTCAGTCAGAACACTTTTCTTACTATATACCGCAACGTCTTTTGCATATATATCCTATCTTAAAAAATAACAATTTTAATTCATAACTGGCAACCCCCCTCCCCTCCAGAGCTTTCAAGGCCACCAAACGTCATTCCTTTCCCTTAACTCCTCCCAAATTATCTTTTGCACCAATACACAAACTAGGGGGCTTTATTGCTGAGTGGACGTCGCTCCCGACTCGTAATCCTAGCTCATTCGATCCCCCGGTGATGGCACAAACGGAAATCAGCAGAGTTTCTATCATTCTGATGCCCTCTGTTACTTAGCAGTAAATATGTAAATGAGCGTTAGACAGCTGTTGCGGGCTGCTTCCTGGGTGTGTGTGTGTATGTCGAATTTTTTTTTATTAGTTATTAATAATTGATTGATTGGCAGTTGAGAGGCGGGCCGAAAGAGCAGAGCTCAACCCTCGCAAGCACAACTAGGTGAACACAACTAGATAAATACTAACAAACCACGATCTCGTACAATCCACTACACACACAACCCGACCTCCCCCCCAACTCCCTAAATCACTCTACCTAAGTCATTAAAAAATTAAAACAAATCAATTAATACACCAAAAATACTAACTATAAATAAAGGAACCAAATTTGAGACATACAGCGACTCCAGTGTGGTCTAGTCGGAAGAGAACGTGTTGTCATCTGGATAGATTGCGATCGAGCCTGTCGGAACGGGTGTGTAACTGCAGGGCACAAATATTTGTGTGTCCCCTCCTGTAGCTGCCTCTGTTTCGACAGGTTTCCTGGATAGCTAGAATTGACCTGGCCCTTGGAAAGTGGGGAAGGGGTGAAATCCGTTGGGCCCACGGATGGATACCTTGGATCCATGGACTTAGGGCAGGTCTAATCACCTGGGATTCGAACCCACGGTGGGAATAAGGGAGGAGATATGGGGAGGGGAAGGGGAAGGATGTTTCCTAGAACCAAACCTCACATAAACCCGGACACTCACACACACACACACACCCTCACCCGAACACTCACAGGGGCACTCACACTCACACACACCCATAGACTGTGATAAGGGAGACCATCTGAGGGGACACAGATGGCCTCGTGGACCCACAGGCATAACCGGACACACACGCAACCGGACTCTCACACGGACACTCACAGGGATAAACACACACACAGACACACATCCATAGACACAAACTGTGATAAGGGAGACCATCTGAGGGGACACAGATGGCCTCCTGAACCCACAGGTATATATCAATATTTAAATATACATACATATTTATAAATATAACATTTTTAAAAAATAAATAAATAAAATAAAAAAAAAAAATATATATATATATATATATATATATATATATATATATATGTCGTACCTAGTAGCAAGAACGCACTTCTCAGCCTACTATGCAAGGCCCGATTTGCCTAATAAGCCAAGTTTTCCTGAATTAATATATTTTCTCTAATTTTTTTCTTATGAAATGATAAAACTGTTCATTTCATTATGTATGAGTTAAGTTCTTTTCATTTGAGTTAAAACTAATGTAGATATATAACCGAACCTAACCAACCCTAAAATGGTTAACATAAATTGATAGGAATATGTATGTAGACGCTCAGTTAGTGTTACTGTAATTTATATGGTTAACGTTTGAATGACATAGTTTCCCCTCATTGTCACATTTTTGTTACTATTTCGCTGTTCATTCTCACTCTCTCTGAATCCCGTGGACTAATTGTGCTCACGAGTGTTTGTTTAAGGTACGGTAACCATAGGCTTTTCACACAATAATTTGCAACTATTTAAGAAGAAACATTTCTAAAGATTATCTAAGTTTCTAATAAATATTCTTTTTCCTAACATACAAGTCAATCACACAGTACCTAACTTCAGTCAGAAACACTTTTCTTACTATATACCGCAACGTCTTTTGCATATATATCCTATCTTAAAAAATAACAATTTTAATTCATAACTGGCAACCCCCCTCCCCTCCAGAGCTTTCAAGGCCACCAAACGTCATTCCTTTCCCTTAACTCCTCCCAAATTATCTTTTGCACCAATACACAAACTAGGGGGCTTTATTGCTGAGTGGACGTCGCTCCCGACTCGTAATCCTAGCTCATTCGATCCCCCGGTGATGGCACAAACGGAAATCAGCAGAGTTTCTATCATTCTGATGCCCTCTGTTACTTAGCAGTAAATATGTAAATGAGCGTTAGACAGCTGTTGCGGGCTGCTTCCTGGGTGTGTGTGTGTATGTCGAATTTTTTTTTATTAGTTATTAATAATTGATTGATTGGCAGTTGAGAGGCGGGCCGAAAGAGCAGAGCTCAACCCTCGCAAGCACAACTAGGTGAACACAACTAGATAAATACTAACAAACCACGATCTCGTACAATCCACTACACACACAACCCGACCTCCCCCCCAACTCCCTAAATCACTCTACCTAAGTCATTAAAAAATTAAAACAAATCAATTAATACACCAAAAATACTAACTATAAATAAAGGAACCAAATTTGAGACATACAGCGACTCCAGTGTGGTCTAGTCGGAAGAGAACGTGTTCTCATCTGGATAGATTGCGATCGAGCCTGTCGGAACGGGTGTGTAACTGCAGGGCACAAATATTTGTGTGTCCCCTCCTGTAGCTGCCTCTGTTTCGACAGGTTTCCTGGATAGCTAGAATTGACCTGGCCCTTGGAAAGTGGGGAAGGGGTGAAATCCGTTGGGCCCACGGATGGATACCTTGGATCCATGGACTTAGGGCAGGTCTAATCACCTGGGATTCGAACCCACGGTGGGAATAAGGGAGGAGATATGGGGAGGGGAAGGGGAAGGATGTTTCCTAGAACCAAACCTCACATAAACCCGGACACTCACACACACACACACACCCTCACCCGAACACTCACAGGGGCACTCACACTCACACACACCCATAGACTGTGATAAGGAGACCATCTGAGGGGACACAGATGGCCTCGTGGACCCACAGGCATAACCGGACACACACGCAACCGGACTCTCACACACTCACACGGACACTCACAGGGATAAACACACACACAGACACACATCCATAGACACAAACTGTGATAAGGGAGACCATCTGAGGGGACACAGATGGCCTCCTGAACCCACAGGTATATATCAATATTTAAATATACATACATATTTATAAATATAACATTTTTAAAAAATAAATAAATAAAATAAAAAAAAATATATATATATATATATATATATATATATATATATATATATATATATATATATATATATATATATATA
>NC_091220.1:6211000-6269885 GCF_040958095.1 Procambarus clarkii
TGAGCACAATTAGTCCACGGGATTCAGAGAGAGTGAGAATGAACAGCGAAATAGTAACAAAAAATGTGACAATGAGGGGAAACTATGTCATTCAAACGTTAACCATATAAATTACAGTAACACTAACTGAGCGTCTACATACATATTCCTATCAATTTATGTTAACCATTTTAGGGTTGGTTAGGTTCGGTTATATATCTACATTAGTTTTAACTCAAATGAAAAGAACTTAACTCATACATAATGAAATGAACAGTTTTATCATTTCATAAGAAAAAAATTAGAGAAAATATATTAATTCAGGAAAACTTGGCTTATTAGGCAAATCGGGCCTTGCATAGTAGGCTGAGAAGTGCGTTCTTGCTACTAGGTACGACATATATATATATATATATATATATATATATATATATTATATAATATATATATATATATATATATTATATATTTTTTTTTTTTTTTATTTATTTTTTTTAAAAATGTTATATTTATAAATATGTATGTATATTTAAATATTGATATATACCTGTGGGTTCAGGAGGCCATCTGTGTCCCCTCAGATGGTCTCCCTTATCACAGTTTGTGTCTATGGATGTGTGTCTGTGTGTGTGTTTATCCCTGTGAGTGTCCGTGTGAGTGTGTGAGAGTCCGGTTGCGTGTGTGTCCGGTTATGCCTGTGGGTCCACGAGGCCATCTGTGTCCCCTCAGATGGTCTCCCTTATCACAGTCTATGGGTGTGTGTGAGTGTGAGTGCCCCTGTGAGTGTTCGGGTGAGGGTGTGTGTGTGTGTGAGTGTCCGGGTTTATGTGAGGTTTGGTTCTAGGAAACATCCTTCCCCTTCCCCTCCCCATATCTCCTCCCTTATTCCCACCGTGGGTTCGAATCCCAGGTGATTAGACCTGCCCTAAGTCCATGGATCCAAGGTATCCATCCGTGGGCCCAACGGATTTCACCCCTTCCCCACTTTCCAAGGGCCAGGTCAATTCTAGCTATCCAGGAAACCTGTCGAAACAGAGGCAGCTACAGGAGGGGACACACAAATATTTGTGCCCTGCAGTTACACACCCGTTCCGACAGGCTCGATCGCAATCTATCCAGATGAGAACACGTTCTCTTCCGACTAGACCACACTGGAGTCGCTGTATGTCTCAAATTTGGTTCCTTTATTTATAGTTAGTATTTTTGGTGTATTAATTGATTTGTTTTAATTTTTTAATGACTTAGGTAGAGTGATTTAGGGAGTTGGGGGGGAGGTCGGGTTGTGTGTGTAGTGGATTGTACGAGATCGTGGTTTGTTAGTATTTATCTAGTTGTGTTCACCTAGTTGTGCTTGCGAGGGTTGAGCTCTGCTCTTTCGGCCCGCCTCTCAACTGCCAATCAATCAATTATTAATAACTAATAAAAAAAAATTCGACATACACACACACACCCAGGAAGCAGCCCGCAACAGCTGTCTAACGCTCATTTACATATTTACTGCTAAGTAACAGAGGGCATCAGAATGATAGAAACTCTGCTGATTTCCGTTTGTGCCATCACCGGGGGATCGAATGAGCTAGGATTACGAGTCGGGAGCGACGTCCACTCAGCAATAAAGCCCCCTAGTTTGTGTATTGGTGCAAAAGATAATTTGGGAGGAGTTAAGGGAAAGGAATGACGTTTGGTGGCCTTGAAAGCTCTGGAGGGGAGGGGGGTTGCCAGTTATGAATTAAAATTGTTATTTTTTAAGATAGGATATATATGCAAAAGACGTTGCGGTATATAGTAAGAAAAGTGTTTCTGACTGAAGTTAGGTACTGTGTGATTGACTTGTATGTTAGGAAAAAGAATATTTATTAGAAACTTAGATAATCTTTAGAAATGTTTCTTCTTAAATAGTTGCAAATTATTGTGTGAAAAGCCTATGGTTACCGTACCTTAAACAAACACTCGTGAGCACAATTAGTCCACGGGATTCAGAGAGAGTGAGAATGAACAGCGAAATAGTAACAAAAAATGTGACAATGAGGGGAAACTATGTCATTCAAACGTTAACCATATAAATTACAGTAACACTAACTGAGCGTCTACATACATATTCCTATCAATTTATGTTAACCATTTTAGGGTTGGTTAGGTTCGGTTATATATCTACATTAGTTTTAACTCAAATGAAAAGAACTTAACTCATACATAATGAAATGAACAGTTTTATCATTTCATAAGAAAAAAATTAGAGAAAATATATTAATTCAGGAAAACTTGGCTTATTAGGCAAATCGGGCCTTGCATAGTAGGCTGAGAAGTGCGTTCTTGCTACTAGGTACGACATATATATATATATATATATATATATATATATATATATATATATATATATTATATATATATATATATTTTTTTTTTATTTTTTATTTTTTTTAAAAATGTTATATTTATAAATATGTATGTATATTTAAATATTGATATATACCTGTGGGTTCAGGAGGCCATCTGTGTCCCCTCAGATGGTCTCCCTTATCACAGTTTGTGTCTATGGATGTGTGTCTGTGTGTGTGTTTATCCCTGTGAGTGTCCGTGTGAGTGTGTGAGAGTCCGGTTGCGTGTGTGTCCGGTTATGCCTGTGGGTCCACGAGGCCATCTGTGTCCCCTCAGATGGTCTCCCTTATCACAGTCTATGGGTGTGTGAGTGTGAGTGCCCCTGTGAGTGTTCGGGTGAGGGTGTGTGTGTGTGTGTGAGTGTCCGGGTTTATGTGAGGTTTGGTTCTAGGAAACATCCTTCCCCTTCCCCTCCCCATATCTCCTCCCTTATTCCCACCGTGGGTTCGAATCCCAGGTGATTAGACCTGCCCTAAGTCCATGGATCCAAGGTATCCATCCGTGGGCCCAACGGATTTCACCCCTTCCCCACTTTCCAAGGGCCAGGTCAATTCTAGCTATCCAGGAAACCTGTCGAAACAGAGGCAGCTACAGGAGGGGACACACAAATATTTGTGCCCTGCAGTTACACACCCGTTCCGACAGGCTCGATCGCAATCTATCCAGATGAGAACACGTTCTCTTCCGACTAGACCACACTGGAGTCGCTGTATGTCTCAAATTTGGTTCCTTTATTTATAGTTAGTATTTTTGGTGTATTAATTGATTTGTTTTAATTTTTTAATGACTTAGGTAGAGTGATTTAGGGAGTTGGGGGGGAGGTCGGGTTGTGTGTGTAGTGGATTGTACGAGATCGTGGTTTGTTAGTATTTATCTAGTTGTGTTCACCTAGTTGTGCTTGCGAGGGTTGAGCTCTGCTCTTTCGGCCCGCCTCTCAACTGCCAATCAATCAATTATTAATAACTAATAAAAAAAAATTCGACATACACACACACACCCAGGAAGCAGCCCGCAACAGCTGTCTAACGCTCATTTACATATTTACTGCTAAGTAACAGAGGGCATCAGAATGATAGAAACTCTGCTGATTTCCGTTTGTGCCATCACCGGGGGATCGAATGAGCTAGGATTACGAGTCGGGAGCGACGTCCACTCAGCAATAAAGCCCCCTAGTTTGTGTATTGGTGCAAAAGATAATTTGGGAGGAGTTAAGGGAAAGGAATGACGTTTGGTGGCCTTGAAAGCTCTGGAGGGGAGGGGGGTTGCCAGTTATGAATTAAAATTGTTATTTTTTAAGATAGGATATATATGCAAAAGACGTTGCGGTATATAGTAAGAAAAGTGTTTCTTGACTGAAGTTAAGGTACTGTGTGATTGACTTGTATGGTTAGGAAAAAGAATATTTATTAGAAACTTAGATAATCTTTAGAAATGTTTCTTCTAAATAGTTGCAAATTATTGTGTGAAAAGCCTATGGTTACCGTACCTTAAACAAACACTCGTGAGCACAATTAGTCCACGGGATTCAGAGAGAGTGAGAATGAACAGCGAAATAGTAACAAAAAATGTGACAATGAGGGGAAACTATGTCATTCAAAACGTTAACCATATAAATTACAGTAACACTAACTGAGCGTCTACATACATATTCCTATCAATTTATGTTAACCATTTTAGGGTTGGTTAGGTTCGGTTATATATCTACATTAGTTTTAACTCAAATGAAAAGAACTTAACTCATACATAATGAAATGAACAGTTTTATCATTTATAAGAAAAAAATTAGAGAAAATATATTAATTCAGGAAAACTTGGCTTATTAGGCAAATCGGGCCTTGCATAGTAGGCTGAGAAGTGCGTTCTGGCTACTAGGTACGACATAATATATATATAATATATATATTATATATATCTATATATATATATATATATATATATATATATATATATATATATATATTTTTTTTATTTATTTATTTATTTTAAAAATGTTATATTTATAAATATGTATGTATATTTAAATATTGATTATATACCTGGGGTTCAGGAGGCCATCTGTGTCCCCTCAGATGGTCTCCCTTATCACAGTTTGTAGTCTATGGATGTGTGTCTGTGTGTGTGTTTATCCCTGTGAGGGTCCGTGTGAGTGTGTGAGAGTCCGGTTGCGTGTGTGTCCGGTTATGCCTGTGGGTCCACGAGGCCATCTGTGTCCCCTCAGATGGTCTCCCTTATCACAGTCTATGGGTGTGTGTGAGTGTGAGTGCCCCTGTGAGTGTTCGGGTGAGGGTGTGTGTGTGTGTGTGAGTGTCCGGGTTTATGTGAGGTTTGGTTCTAGGAAACATCCTTCCCCTTCCCCCTCCCCATATCTCCTCCCTTATTCCCACCGTGGGTTCGAATCCCAGGTGATTAGACCTGCCCTAAGTCCATGGATCCAAGGTATCCATCCGTGGGCCCAACGGATTTCACCCCTTCCCCACTTTCCAAGGGCCAGGTCAATTCTAGCTATCCAGGAAACCTGTCGAAACAAAGGCAGCTACAGGAGGGGACACACCAAATATTTGTGCCCTGCAGTACACACCCATTCCGACAGCTCGATCGCAATCTATCCAGATGAGAACACGTTCTCTTCCGACTAGACCACACTGGAGTCGCTGTATGTCTCAAATTTGGTTCCTTTATTATAGTTAGTATTTTTGGTGTATTAATTGATTTGTTTTGATTTTTTTAATGGACTTAGGTAGAGTGATTTAGGGAGTTGGGGGGAGGTCGGGTTGGTGTGTAGTGGATTGTACGAGATCGTGGTTTGTTAGTATTATCTAGTTGTGTTCACCTAGTTGTGCTTGCGAGGGTTGAGCTCTGCTCTTTCGGCCCGCCTCTCAACTGCCAATCAATCAATTATTAATAACTAATAAAACAAAATTCGACATACACACACACACCCAGGAAGCAGCCCGCAACAGCTGTCTAACGCTCTATTTACATATTTACTGCTAAGTAACAGAGGGCATCAGAATGATAGAAAACTCTGCTGATTTCCGTTTGTGCCATCACCGGGGGATCGAATGAGCTAGGATTACGAGTCGGGAGCGACGTCCACTCAGCAATAAAGCCCCCTAGTTTGTGTATTGGTGCAAAAGATAATTTGGAGGAGTTAAGGGAAAGGAATGACGTTTGGTGGCCTTGAAAGCTCTGGAGGGGAGGGGGGTTGCCAGTTATGAATTAAAATTGTTATTTTTAAGATAGGATATATATGCAAAAGACGTTGCGGTATATAGTAAGAAAAGTGTTTCTGACTGAAGTTAGGTACTGTGTGATTGACTTGTATGTTAGAAAAAGAATATTTATTAGAAACTTAGATAATCTTTAGAAATGTTTCTTCCTTAAATTAGTTGCAAATTATTGTGTGAAAAGCCTATGGTTACCGTACCTTAAACAAACACTCGTGAGCACAATTAGTCCACGGGATCAGAGAGAGTGAGAATGAACAGCGAAATAGTAACAAAAATGTGACAATGAGGGGAAACTATGTCATTCAAACGTTAACCATATAAATTACAGTAACACTAACTGAGCGTCTACATACATATTCCTATCAATTTATGTTAACCATTTTAGGGTTGGTTAGGTTCGGTTATATATCTACATTAGTTTTAACTCAAATGAAAAGAACTTAACTCATACATAATGAAATGAACAGTTTTATCATTCATAAGAAAAAAATTAGAGAAAATATATAATTCAGGAAAACTTGGCTTATTAGGCAAATCGGGCCTTGCATAGTAGGCTGAGAAGTGCGTTCTTGCTACTAGGTACGACATATATATATATATTATATATATATATATATAATATATATATATATATATATATATTTATTTTATTTATTTATTTTTTAAAAATGTTATATTTATAAATATGTATGTATATTTAAATATTGATATATACCTGTGGGTTCAGGAGGCCATCTGTGTCCCCTCAGATGGTCTCCCTTATCACAGTTTGTGTCTATGGATGTGTGTCTGTGTGTGTGTTTATCCCTGTGAGGGTCCGTTGTGAGTGTGTGAGAGTCCGGTTGCGTGTGTGTCCGGTTATGCCTGTGGGTCCCACGAGGCCATCTGTGTCCCCTCAGATGGTCTCCCTTATCACAGTCTATGGGTGTGTGTGAGTGTGAGTGCCCCTGTGAGTGTTCGGGTGAGGGTGTGTGTGTGTGTGTGAGTGTCCGGGTTTATGTGAGGTTTTGGTTCTAGGAAACATCCTTTCCCCTTCCCCTCCCCCATATCTCCTCCCTTATTCCCACCGTGGGTTCGAATCCCAGGTGATTAGACCTGCCCTAAGTCCATGGATCAAGGTATCCATCCGTGGGCCCAACGGATTTCACCCCTTCCCCACTTTCCAAGGGCCAGGTCAATTCTAGCTATCCAGGAAACCTGTCGAAACAAGGCAGCTACAGGAGGGGACACACAAATATTTGTGCCCTGCAGTTACACACCCATTCCGACAGGCTCGATCGCAATCTATCCAGATGAGAACACGTTCTCTTCCGACTAGACCACACTGGAGTCGCTGTATGTCTCAATTTGGTTCCTTTATTTATAGTTAGTATTTTTGGTGTATTAATTGATTTGTTTTGATTTTTTAATGACTTAGGTAGAGTGATTTAGGGAGTTGGGGGGGAGGTCGGGTTGTGTGTGTAGTGGATTGTACGAGATCGTGGTTTGTTAGTATTTATCTAGTTGTGTTCACATAGTTGTGCTTGCGAGGGTTGAGCTCTGCTCTTTCGGCCCGCCTCTCAACTGCCAATCAATCAATTATTAATAACTAATAAAAAAAATTCGACATACACACACACACCCAGGAAGCAGCCCGCAACAGCTGTCTAACGCTCATTTACATATTTACTGCTAAGTAACAGAGGGCATCAGAATGATAGAAACTCTGCTGATTTCCGTTTGTGCCATCACCGGGGGATCGAATGAGCTAGGATTACGAGTCGGGAGCGACGTCCACTCAGCAATAAAGCCCCCTAGTTTGTGTATTGGTGCAAAAGATAATTTGGGAGGAGTTAAGGGAAAGGAATGACGTTTGGTGGCCTTGAAAGCTCTGGAGGGGAGGGGGGTTGCCAGTTATGAATTAAAATTGTTATTTTTTTAAGATAGGATATATATGCAAAAGACGTTGCGGTATATAGTAAGAAAAGTGTTTCTGACTGAAGTTAGGTACTGTGTGATTGACTTGTATGTTAGGAAAAGAATATTTATTAGAAACTTAGATAATCTTTAGAAATGTTTCTTCTAAATAGTTGCAATTATTGTGTGAAAAGCCTATGGTTACCGTACCTTAAACAAACACTCGTGAGCACAATTAGTCCACGGGATTCAGAGAGAGTGAGAATGAACAGCGAAATAGTAACAAAAATGTGACAATGAGGGGAAACTATGTCATTCAAACGTTAACCATATAAATTACAGTAACACTAACTGAGCGTCTACATACATATTCCTATCAATTTATGTTAACCATTTTAGGGTTGGTTAGGTTCGGTTATATATCTACATTAGTTTTAACTCAAATGAAAAGAACTAACTCATACATAATGAAATGAACAGTTTTATCATTTTCATAAGAAAAAATTAGAGAAAATATATTAATTCAGGAAAACTTGGCTTATTAGGCAAATCGGGCCTTGCATAGTAGGCTGAGAAGTGCGTTTCTTGCTACTAGGTACGACACATATATATATATATATATATTATATATATATATATATATATATATATATATATATATATATATATATATATATATATTATATTTTTATTTTATTTATTTTTTTTTTTTAAAATGTTATATTTATAAATATGTATGTATATTTAAATATTGATATATACCTGTGGGTTCAGGAGGCCATCTGTGTCCCCTCAGATGGTCTCCCTTATCACAGTTTGTGTCTATGGATGTGTGTCTGTGTGTGTGTTATCCCTGTGAGTGTCCGTGTGAGTGTGTGAGAGTCCGGTTGCGTGTGTGTCCGGTTATGCCTGTGGGTCCACGAGGCCATCTGTGTCCCCTCAGATGGTCTCCCTTATCACAGTCTATGGGTGTGTGTGAGTGTGAGTGCCCCTGTGAGTGTTCGGGTGAGGGTGTGTGTGTGTGTGTGAGTGTCCGGGTTTATGTGAGGTTTGGTTCTAGGAAACATCCTTCCCCTTCCCCTCCCCATATCTCCTCCCTTATTCCCACCGTGGGTTCGAATCCCAGGTGATTAGACCTGCCCTAAGTCCATGGATCCAAGGTATCCATCCGTGGGCCCAACGGATTTCACCCCTTCCCCACTTTCCAAGGGCCAGGGTCAATTCTAGCTATCCAGGAAACCTGTCGAAACAAGGCAGCTACAGGAGGGGACACACAAATATTTGTGCCCTGCAGTTACACACCCATTCCGACAGGCTCGATCGCAATCTATCCAGATGAGAACACGTTCTCTTCCGACTAGACCACACTGGAGTCGCTGTATGTCTCAAATTTGGTTCCTTTATTTATAGTTAGTATTTTTGGTGTATTAATTGATTTGTTTTGAATTTTTTTAATGACTTAGGTAGAGTGATTTAGGGAGTTGGGGGGGAGGTCGGGTTGTGTGTGTAGTGGATTGTACGAGATCGTGGTTTGTTAGTATTTATCTAGTTGTGTTCACCTAGTTGTGCTTGCGAGGGTTGAGCTCTGCTCTTTCGGCCCGCCTCTCAACTGCCAATCAATCAATTATTAATAACTAATAAAAAAAAATTCGACATACACACACACACCCAGGAAGCAGCCCGCAACAGCTGTCTAACGCTCATTTACATATTTACTGCTAAGTAACAGAGGGCATCAGAATGATAGAAACTCTGCTGATTTCCGTTTGTGCCATCACCGGGGGATCGAATGAGCTAGGATTACGAGTCGGGAGCGACGTCCACTCAGCAATAAAGCCCCCTAGTTTGTGTATTGGTGCAAAGATAATTTGGGAGGAGTTAAGGGAAAGGAATGACGTTTGGTGGCCTTGAAAGCTCTGGAGGGGAGGGGGGTTGCCAGTTATGAATTAAAATTGTTATTTTTTAAGATAGGATATATATGCAAAAGACGTTGCGGTATATAGTAAGAAAGTGTTTCTGACTGAAGTTAGGTACTGTGTGATTGACTTGTATGTTAGGAAAAAGAATATTTATTAGAAACTTAGATAATCTTTAGAAATGTTTCTTCTTAAATAGTTGCAAATTATTGTGTGAAAAGCCTATGGTTACCGTACCTTAAACAAACACTCGTGAGCACAATTAGTCCACGGGATTCAGAGAGAGTGAGAATGAACAGCGAAATAGTAACAAAAAATGTGACAATGAGGGGAAACTATGTCATTCAAACGTTAACCATATAAATTACAGTAACACTAACTGAGCGTCTACATACATATTCCTATCAATTTATGTTAACCATTTTAGGGTTGGTTAGGTTCGGTTATATATCTACATTAGTTTTAACTCAAATGAAAGAACTTAACTCATACATAATGAAATGAACAGTTTTATCATTTCATAAGAAAAAAATTAGAGAAAATATATTAATTCAGGAAAACTTGGCTTATTAGGCAAATCGGGCCTTGCATAGTAGGCTGAGAAGTGCGTTCTTGCTACTAGGTACGACACATATATATTATATATATATATATATATATATATATATATATATATATATATATATATATATATATATAATATATATATATATATATATATATATATATATTTTTATTTTATTTATTTTTTTTTTTAAATGTTATATTTATAAATATGTATGTATATTTAAATATTGATATATACCTGTGGGTTCAGGAGGCCATCTGTGTCCCCTCAGATGGTCTCCCTTATCACAGTTTGTGTCTATGGATGTGTGTCTGTGTGTGTGTTTATCCCTGTGAGTGTCCGTGTGAGTGTGTGAGAGTCCGGTTGCGTGTGTGTCCGGTTATGCCTGTGGGTCCACGAGGCCATCTGTGTCCCCTCAGATGGTCTCCCTTATCACAGTCTATGGGTGTGTGTGAGTGTGAGTGCCCCTGTGAGTGTTCGGGTGAGGGTGTGTGTGTGTGTGTGAGTGTCCGGGTTTATGTGAGGTTTGGTTCTAGGAAACATCCTTCCCCTTCCCCTCCCCATATCTCCTCCCTTATTCCCACCGTGGGTTCGAATCCCAGGTGATTAGACCTGCCCTAAGTCCATGGATCCAAGGTATCCATCCGTGGGCCCAACGGATTTCACCCCTTCCCCACTTTCCAAGGGCCAGGTCAATTCTAGCTATCCAGGAAACCTGTCGAAACAAGGCAGCTACAGGAGGGGACACACAAATATTTGTGCCCTGCAGTTACACACCCATTCCGACAGGCTCGATCGCAATCTATCCAGATGAGAACACGTTCTCTTCCGACTAGACCACACTGGAGTCGCTGTATGTCTCAAATTTGGTTCCTTTAATTATAGTTAGTATTTTTGGTGTATTAATTGATTTGTTTTGATTTTTTAATGACTTAGGTAGAGTGATTTAGGGAGTTGGGGGGGAGGTCGGGTTGTGTGTGTAGTGGATTGTACGAGATCGTGGTTTGTTAGTATTTATCTAGTTGTGTTCACCTAGTTGTGCTTGCGAGGGTTGAGCTCTGCTCTTTCGGCCCGCCTCTCAACTGCCAATCAATCAATTATTAATAACTAATAAAAAAAAATTCGACATACACACACACACCCAGGAAGCAGCCCGCAACAGCTGTCTAACGCTCATTTACATATTTACTGCTAAGTAACAGAGGGCATCAGAATGATAGAAACTCTGCTGATTTCCGTTTGTGCCATCACCGGGAGATCGAATGAGCTAGGATTACGAGTCGGGAGCGACGTCCACTCAGCAATAAAGCCCCCTAGTTTGTGTATTGGTGCAAAAGATAATTTGGGAGGAGTTAAGGGAAAGGAATGACGTTTGGTGGCCTTGAAAGCTCTGGAGGGGAGGGGGGTTGCCAGTTATGAATTAAAATTGTTATTTTTTAAGATAGGATATATATGCAAAAGACGTTGCGGTATATAGTAAGAAAAGTGTTTCTGACTGAAGTTAGGTACTGTGTGATTGACTTGTATGTTAGGAAAAAGAATATTTATTAGAAACTTAGATAATCTTTAGAAATGTTTCTTCTTAAATAGTTGCAAATTATTGTGTGAAAAGCCTATGGTTACCGTACCTTAAACAAACACTCGTGAGCACAATTAGTCCACGGGATTCAGAGAGAGTGAGAATGAACAGCGAAATAGTAACAAAAAATGTGACAATGAGGGGAAACTATGTCATTCAAACGTTAACCATATAAATTACAGTAACACTAACTGAGCGTCTACATACATATTCCTATCAATTTATGTTAACCATTTTAGGGTTGGTTAGGTTCGGTTATATATCTACATTAGTTTTAACTCAAATGAAAAGAACTTAACTCATACATAATGAAATGAACAGTTTTATCATTTCATAAGAAAAAAATTAGAGAAAATATATTAATTCAGGAAAACTTGGCTTATTAGGCAAATCGGGCCTTGCATAGTAGGCTGAGAAGTGCGTTCTTGCTACTAGGTACGACATATATATATATATATATATATATATATATATATATATATATATATATATATATATATATATATATATATATTTTTTTTTTTTTATTTTATTTATTTATTTTTAAAAATGTTATATTTATAAATATGTATGTATATTTAAATATTGATATATACCTGTGGGTTCAGGAGGCCATCTGTGTCCCCTCAGATGGTCTCCCTTATCACAGTTTGTGTCTATGGATGTGTGTCTGTGTGTGTGTTTATCCCTGTGAGTGTCCGTGTGAGTGTGTGAGAGTCCGGTTGCGTGTGTGTCCGGTTATGCCTGTGGGTCCACGAGGCCATCTGTGTCCCCTCAGATGGTCTCCCTTATCACAGTCTATGGGTGAGTGTGAGTGCCCCTGTGAGTGTTCGGGTGAGGGTGTGTGTGTGTGTGTGTGTCCGGGTTTATGTGAGGTTTGGTTCTAGGAAACATCCTTCCCCTTCCCCTCCCCATATCTCCTCCCTTATTCCCACCGTGGGTTCGAATCCCAGGTGATTAGACCTGCCCTAAGTCCATGGATCCAAGGTATCCATCCGTGGGCCCAACGGATTTCACCCCTTCCCCACTTTCCAAGGGCCAGGTCAATTCTAGCTATCCAGGAAACCTGTCGAAACAGAGGCAGCTACAGGAGGGGACACACAAATATTTGTGCCCTGCAGTTACACACCCATTCCGACAGGCTCGATCGCAATCTATCCAGATGAGAACACGTTCTCTTCCGACTAGACCACACTGGAGTCGCTGTATGTCTCAAATTTGGTTCCTTTATTTATAGTTAGTATTTTTGGTGTATTAATTGATTTGTTTTAATTTTTTAATGACTTAAGTAGAGTGATTTAGGGAGTTGGGGGGGAGGTCGGGTTGTGTGTGTAGTGGATTGTACGAGATCGTGGTTTGTTAGTATTTATCTAGTTGTGTTCACCTAGTTGTGCTTGCGAGGGTTGAGCTCTGCTCTTTCGGCCCGCCTCTCAACTGCCAATCAATCAATTATTAATAACTAATAAAAAGAAATTCGACATACACACACACACCCAGGAAGCAGCCCGCAACAGCTGTCTAACGCTCATTTACATATTTACTGCTAAGTAACAGAGGGCATCAGAATGATAGAAACTCTGCTGATTTCCGTTTGTGCCATCACCGGGGGATCGAATGAGCTAGGATTACGAGTCGGGAGCGACGTCCACTCAGCAATAAAGCCCCCTAGTTTGTGTATTGGTGCAAAAGATAATTTGGGAGGAGTTAAGGGAAAGGAATGACGTTTGGTGGCCTTGAAAGCTCTGGAGAGGAGGGGGGTTGCCAGTTATGAATTAAAATTGTTATTTTTTAAGATAGGATATATATGCAAAAGACGTTGCGGTATATAGTAAGAAAAGTGTTTCTGACTGAAGTTAGGTACTGTGTGATTGACTTGTATGTTAGGAAAAAGAATATTTATTAGAAACTTAGATAATCTTTAGAAATGTTTCTTCTTAAATAGTTGCAAATTATTGTGTGAAAAGCCTATGGTTACCGTACCTTAAACAAACACTCGTGAGCACAATTAGTCCACGGGATTCAGAGAGAGTGAGAATGAACAGCGAAATAGTAACAAAAAATGTGACAATGAGGGGAAACTATGTCATTCAAACGTTAACCATATAAATTACAGTAACACTAACTGAGCGTCTACATACATATTCCTATCAATTTATGTTAACCATTTTAGGGTTGGTTAGGTTCGGTTATATATCTACATTAGTTTTAACTCAAATGAAAAGAACTTAACTCATACATAATGAAATGAACAGTTTTATCATTTCATAAGAAAAAAATTAGAGAAAATATATTAATTCAGGAAAACTTGGCTTATTAGGCAAATCGGGCCTTGCATAGTAGGCTGAGAAGTGCGTTCTTGCTACTAGGTACGACACATATATATATATATATATATATATATATATATATATATATATATATATATATATATATATATATATATATATATATATATATTTTTATTTTATTTATTTTTTTTTTTAAATGTTATATTTATAAATATGTATGTATATTTAAATATTGATATATACCTGTGGGTTCAGGAGGCCATCTGTGTCCCCTCAGATGGTCTCCCTTATCACAGTTTGTGTCTATGGATGTGTGTCTGTGTGTGTGTTTATCCCTGTGAGTGTCCGTGTGAGTGTGTGAGAGTCCGGTTGCGTGTGTGTCCGGTTATGCCTGTGGGTCCACGAGGCCATCTGTGTCCCCTCAGATGGTCTCCCTTATCACAGTCTATGGGTGTGTGTGAGTGTGAGTGCCCCTGTGAGTGTTCGGGTGAGGGTGTGTGTGTGTGTGTGAGTGTCCGGGTTTATGTGAGGTTTGGTTCTAGGAAACATCCTTCCCCTTCCCCTCCCCATATCTCCTCCCTTATTCCCACCGTGGGTTCGAATCCCAGGTGATTAGACCTGCCCTAAGTCCATGGATCCAAGGTATCCATCCGTGGGCCCAACGGATTTCACCCCTTCCCCACTTTCCAAGGGCCAGGTCAATTCTAGCTATCCAGGAAACCTGTCGAAACAAAGGCAGCTACAGGAGGGGACACACAAATATTTGTGCCCTGCAGTTACACACCCATTCCGACAGGCTCGATCGCAATCTATCCAGATGAGAACACGTTCTCTTCCGACTAGACCACACTGGAGTCGCTGTATGTCTCAAATTTGGTTCCTTTAATTATAGTTAGTATTTTTGGTGTATTAATTGATTTGTTTTGATTTTTTAATGACTTAGGTAGAGTGATTTAGGGAGTTGGGGGGGAGGTCGGGTTGTGTGTGTAGTGGATTGTACGAGATCGTGGTTTGTTAGTATTTATCTAGTTGTGTTCACCTAGTTGTGCTTGCGAGGGTTGAGCTCTGCTCTTTCGGCCCGCCTCTCAACTGCCAATCAATCAATTATTAATAACTAATAAAAAAAAATTCGACATACACACACACACCCAGGAAGCAGCCCGCAACAGCTGTCTAACGCTCATTTACATATTTACTGCTAAGTAACAGAGGGCATCAGAATGATAGAAACTCTGCTGATTTCCGTTTGTGCCATCACCGGGAGATCGAATGAGCTAGGATTACGAGTCGGGAGCGACGTCCACTCAGCAATAAAGCCCCCTAGTTTGTGTATTGGTGCAAAAGATAATTTGGGAGGAGTTAAGGGAAAGGAATGACGTTTGGTGGCCTTGAAAGCTCTGGAGGGGAGGGGGGTTGCCAGTTATGAATTAAAATTGTTATTTTTTAAGATAGGATATATATGCAAAAGACGTTGCGGTATATAGTAAGAAAAGTGTTTCTGACTGAAGTTAGGTACTGTGTGATTGACTTGTATGTTAGGAAAAAGAATATTTATTAGAAACTTAGATAATCTTTAGAAATGTTTCTTCTTAAATAGTTGCAAATTATTGTGTGAAAAGCCTATGGTTACCGTACCTTAAACAAACACTCGTGAGCACAATTAGTCCACGGGATTCAGAGAGAGTGAGAATGAACAGCGAAATAGTAACAAAAAATGTGACAATGAGGGGAAACTATGTCATTCAAACGTTAACCATATAAATTACAGTAACACTAACTGAGCGTCTACATACATATTCCTATCAATTTATGTTAACCATTTTAGGGTTGGTTAGGTTCGGTTATATATCTACATTAGTTTTAACTCAAATGAAAAGAACTTAACTCATACATAATGAAATGAACAGTTTTATCATTTCATAAGAAAAAAATTAGAGAAAATATATTAATTCAGGAAAACTTGGCTTATTAGGCAAATCGGGCCTTGCATAGTAGGCTGAGAAGTGCGTTCTTGCTACTAGGTACGACATATATATATATATATATATATATATATATATATATATATATATATATATATATATATATATATATATATATATATTTTTTTTTTTTTATTTTATTTATTTATTTTTTAAAATGTTATATTTATAAATATGTATGTATATTTAAATATTGATATATACCTGTGGGTTCAGGAGGCCATCTGTGTCCCCTCAGATGGTCTCCCTTATCACAGTTTGTGTCTATGGATGTGTGTCTGTGTGTGTGTTTATCCCTGTGAGTGTCCGTGTGAGTGTGTGAGAGTCCGGTTGCGTGTGTGTCCGGTTATGCCTGTGGGTCCACGAGGCCATCTGTGTCCCCTCAGATGGTCTCCCTTATCACAGTCTATGGGTGAGTGTGAGTGCCCCTGTGAGTGTTCGGGTGAGGGTGTGTGTGTGTGTGTGTGTGTCCGGGTTTATGTGAGGTTTGGTTCTAGGAAACATCCTTCCCCTTCCCCTCCCCATATCTCCTCCCTTATTCCCACCGTGGGTTCGAATCCCAGGTGATTAGACCTGCCCTAAGTCCATGGATCCAAGGTATCCATCCGTGGGCCCAACGGATTTCACCCCTTCCCCACTTTCCAAGGGCCAGGTCAATTCTAGCTATCCAGGAAACCTGTCGAAACAGAGGCAGCTACAGGAGGGGACACACAAATATTTGTGCCCTGCAGTTACACACCCATTCCGACAGGCTCGATCGCAATCTATCCAGATGAGAACACGTTCTCTTCCGACTAGACCACACTGGAGTCGCTGTATGTCTCAAATTTGGTTCCTTTATTTATAGTTAGTATTTTTGGTGTATTAATTGATTTGTTTTAATTTTTTAATGACTTAAGTAGAGTGATTTAGGGAGTTGGGGGGGAGGTCGGGTTGTGTGTGTAGTGGATTGTACGAGATCGTGGTTTGTTAGTATTTATCTAGTTGTGTTCACCTAGTTGTGCTTGCGAGGGTTGAGCTCTGCTCTTTCGGCCCGCCTCTCAACTGCCAATCAATCAATTATTAATAACTAATAAAAAGAAATTCGACATACACACACACACCCAGGAAGCAGCCCGCAACAGCTGTCTAACGCTCATTTACATATTTACTGCTAAGTAACAGAGGGCATCAGAATGATAGAAACTCTGCTGATTTCCGTTTGTGCCATCACCGGGGGATCGAATGAGCTAGGATTACGAGTCGGGAGCGACGTCCACTCAGCAATAAAGCCCCCTAGTTTGTGTATTGGTGCAAAAGATAATTTGGGAGGAGTTAAGGGAAAGGAATGACGTTTGGTGGCCTTGAAAGCTCTGGAGAGGAGGGGGGTTGCCAGTTATGAATTAAAATTGTTATTTTTTAAGATAGGATATATATGCAAAAGACGTTGCGGTATATAGTAAGAAAAGTGTTTCTGACTGAAGTTAGGTACTGTGTGATTGACTTGTATGTTAGGAAAAAGAATATTTATTAGAAACTTAGATAATCTTTAGAAATGTTTCTTCTTAAATAGTTGCAAATTATTGTGTGAAAAGCCTATGGTTACCGTACCTTAAACAAACACTCGTGAGCACAATTAGTCCACGGGATTCAGAGAGAGTGAGAATGAACAGCGAAATAGTAACAAAAAATGTGACAATGAGGGGAAACTATGTCATTCAAACGTTAACCATATAAATTACAGTAACACTAACTGAGCGTCTACATACATATTCCTATCAATTTATGTTAACCATTTTAGGGTTGGTTAGGTTCGGTTATATATCTACATTAGTTTTAACTCAAATGAAAAGAACTTAACTCATACATAATGAAATGAACAGTTTTATCATTTCATAAGAAAAAAATTAGAGAAAATATATTAATTCAGGAAAACTTGGCTTATTAGGCAAATCGGGCCTTGCATAGTAGGCTGAGAAGTGCGTTCTTGCTACTAGGTACGACACATATATATATATATATATATATATATATATATATATATATATATATATATATATATATATATATATATATATATATATATATTTTTATTTTATTTATTTTTTTTTTTAAATGTTATATTTATAAATATGTATGTATATTTAAATATTGATATATACCTGTGGGTTCAGGAGGCCATCTGTGTCCCCTCAGATGGTCTCCCTTATCACAGTTTGTGTCTATGGATGTGTGTCTGTGTGTGTGTTTATCCCTGTGAGTGTCCGTGTGAGTGTGTGAGAGTCCGGTTGCGTGTGTGTCCGGTTATGCCTGTGGGTCCACGAGGCCATCTGTGTCCCCTCAGATGGTCTCCCTTATCACAGTCTATGGGTGTGTGTGAGTGTGAGTGCCCCTGTGAGTGTTCGGGTGAGGGTGTGTGTGTGTGTGTGAGTGTCCGGGTTTATGTGAGGTTTGGTTCTAGGAAACATCCTTCCCCTTCCCCTCCCCATATCTCCTCCCTTATTCCCACCGTGGGTTCGAATCCCAGGTGATTAGACCTGCCCTAAGTCCATGGATCCAAGGTATCCATCCGTGGGCCCAACGGATTTCACCCCTTCCCCACTTTCCAAGGGCCAGGTCAATTCTAGCTATCCAGGAAACCTGTCGAAACAAAGGCAGCTACAGGAGGGGACACACAAATATTTGTGCCCTGCAGTTACACACCCATTCCGACAGGCTCGATCGCAATCTATCCAGATGAGAACACGTTCTCTTCCGACTAGACCACACTGGAGTCGCTGTATGTCTCAAATTTGGTTCCTTTAATTATAGTTAGTATTTTTGGTGTATTAATTGATTTGTTTTGATTTTTTAATGACTTAGGTAGAGTGATTTAGGGAGTTGGGGGGGAGGTCGGGTTGTGTGTGTAGTGGATTGTACGAGATCGTGGTTTGTTAGTATTTATCTAGTTGTGTTCACCTAGTTGTGCTTGCGAGGGTTGAGCTCTGCTCTTTCGGCCCGCCTCTCAACTGCCAATCAATCAATTATTAATAACTAATAAAAAAAAATTCGACATACACACACACACCCAGGAAGCAGCCCGCAACAGCTGTCTAACGCTCATTTACATATTTACTGCTAAGTAACAGAGGGCATCAGAATGATAGAAACTCTGCTGATTTCCGTTTGTGCCATCACCGGGAGATCGAATGAGCTAGGATTACGAGTCGGGAGCGACGTCCACTCAGCAATAAAGCCCCCTAGTTTGTGTATTGGTGCAAAAGATAATTTGGGAGGAGTTAAGGGAAAGGAATGACGTTTGGTGGCCTTGAAAGCTCTGGAGGGGAGGGGGGTTGCCAGTTATGAATTAAAATTGTTATTTTTTAAGATAGGATATATATGCAAAAGACGTTGCGGTATATAGTAAGAAAAGTGTTTCTGACTGAAGTTAGGTACTGTGTGATTGACTTGTATGTTAGGAAAAAGAATATTTATTAGAAACTTAGATAATCTTTAGAAATGTTTCTTCTTAAATAGTTGCAAATTATTGTGTGAAAAGCCTATGGTTACCGTACCTTAAACAAACACTCGTGAGCACAATTAGTCCACGGGATTCAGAGAGAGTGAGAATGAACAGCGAAATAGTAACAAAAAATGTGACAATGAGGGGAAACTATGTCATTCAAACGTTAACCATATAAATTACAGTAACACTAACTGAGCGTCTACATACATATTCCTATCAATTTATGTTAACCATTTTAGGGTTGGTTAGGTTCGGTTATATATCTACATTAGTTTTAACTCAAATGAAAAGAACTTAACTCATACATAATGAAATGAACAGTTTTATCATTTCATAAGAAAAAAATTAGAGAAAATATATTAATTCAGGAAAACTTGGCTTATTAGGCAAATCGGGCCTTGCATAGTAGGCTGAGAAGTGCGTTCTTGCTACTAGGTACGACATATATATATATATATATATATATATATATATATATATATATATATATATATATATATATATATATATATATATATATATTTTTTTTTTTTTTTATTTTATTTATTTATTTTTTAAAAATGTTATATTTATAAATATGTATGTATATTTAAATATTGATATATACCTGTGGGTTCAGGAGGCCATCTGTGTCCCCTCAGATGGTCTCCCTTATCACAGTTTGTGTCTATGGATGTGTGTCTGTGTGTGTGTTTATCCCTGTGAGTGTCCGTGTGAGTGTGTGAGAGTCCGGTTGCGTGTGTGTCCGGTTATGCCTGTGGGTCCACGAGGCCATCTGTGTCCCCTCAGATGGTCTCCCTTATCACAGTCTATGGGTGAGTGTGAGTGCCCCTGTGAGTGTTCGGGTGAGGGTGTGTGTGTGTGTGTGTGTCCGGGTTTATGTGAGGTTTGGTTCTAGGAAACATCCTTCCCCTTCCCCTCCCCATATCTCCTCCCTTATTCCCACCGTGGGTTCGAATCCCAGGTGATTAGACCTGCCCTAAGTCCATGGATCCAAGGTATCCATCCGTGGGCCCAACGGATTTCACCCCTTCCCCACTTTCCAAGGGCCAGGTCAATTCTAGCTATCCAGGAAACCTGTCGAAACAGAGGCAGCTACAGGAGGGGACACACAAATATTTGTGCCCTGCAGTTACACACCCATTCCGACAGGCTCGATCGCAATCTATCCAGATGAGAACACGTTCTCTTCCGACTAGACCACACTGGAGTCGCTGTATGTCTCAAATTTGGTTCCTTTATTTATAGTTAGTATTTTTGGTGTATTAATTGATTTGTTTTAATTTTTTAATGACTTAAGTAGAGTGATTTAGGGAGTTGGGGGGGAGGTCGGGTTGTGTGTGTAGTGGATTGTACGAGATCGTGGTTTGTTAGTATTTATCTAGTTGTGTTCACCTAGTTGTGCTTGCGAGGGTTGAGCTCTGCTCTTTCGGCCCGCCTCTCAACTGCCAATCAATCAATTATTAATAACTAATAAAAAGAAATTCGACATACACACACACACCCAGGAAGCAGCCCGCAACAGCTGTCTAACGCTCATTTACATATTTACTGCTAAGTAACAGAGGGCATCAGAATGATAGAAACTCTGCTGATTTCCGTTTGTGCCATCACCGGGGGATCGAATGAGCTAGGATTACGAGTCGGGAGCGACGTCCACTCAGCAATAAAGCCCCCTAGTTTGTGTATTGGTGCAAAAGATAATTTGGGAGGAGTTAAGGGAAAGGAATGACGTTTGGTGGCCTTGAAAGCTCTGGAGAGGAGGGGGGTTGCCAGTTATGAATTAAAATTGTTATTTTTTAAGATAGGATATATATGCAAAAGACGTTGCGGTATATAGTAAGAAAAGTGTTTCTGACTGAAGTTAGGTACTGTGTGATTGACTTGTATGTTAGGAAAAAGAATATTTATTAGAAACTTAGATAATCTTTAGAAATGTTTCTTCTTAAATAGTTGCAAATTATTGTGTGAAAAGCCTATGGTTACCGTACCTTAAACAAACACTCGTGAGCACAATTAGTCCACGGGATTCAGAGAGAGTGAGAATGAACAGCGAAATAGTAACAAAAAATGTGACAATGAGGGGAAACTATGTCATTCAAACGTTAACCATATAAATTACAGTAACACTAACTGAGCGTCTACATACATATTCCTATCAATTTATGTTAACCATTTTAGGGTTGGTTAGGTTCGGTTATATATCTACATTAGTTTTAACTCAAATGAAAAGAACTTAACTCATACATAATGAAATGAACAGTTTTATCATTTCATAAGAAAAAAATTAGAGAAAATATATTAATTCAGGAAAACTTGGCTTATTAGGCAAATCGGGCCTTGCATAGTAGGCTGAGAAGTGCGTTCTTGCTACTAGGTACGACATATATATATATATATATATATATATATATATATATATATATATATATATATATATATATATTTTTTTTTTTTATTTTATTTTTTTTTTTTTTTTAAATGTTATATTTATAAATATGTATGTATATTTAAATATTGATATATACCTGTGGGTTCAGGAGGCCATCTGTGTCCCCTCAGATGGTCTCCCTTATCACAGTTTGTGTCTATGGATGTGTGTCTGTGTGTGTGTTTATCCCTGTGAGTGTCCGTGTGAGTGTGTGAGAGTCCGGTTGCGTGTGTGTCCGGTTATGCCTGTGGGTCCACGAGGCCATCTGTGTCCCCTCAGATGGTCTCCCTTATCACAGTCTATGGGTGAGTGTGAGTGCCCCTGTGAGTGTTCGGGTGAGGGTGTGTGTGTGTGTGTGAGTGTCCGGGTTTATGTGAGGTTTGGTTCTAGGAAACATCCTTCCCCTTCCCCTCCCCATATCTCCTCCCTTATTCCCACCGTGGGTTCGAATCCCAGGTGATTAGACCTGCCCTAAGTCCATGGATCCAAGGTATCCATCCGTGGGCCCAACGGATTTCACCCCTTCCCCACTTTCCAAGGGCCAGGTCAATTCTAGCTATCCAGGAAACCTGTCGAAACAGAGGCAGCTACAGGAGGGGACACACAAATATTTGTGCCCTGCAGTTACACACCCATTCCGACAGGCTCGATCGCAATCTATCCAGATGAGAACACGTTCTCTTCCGACTAGACCACACTGGAGTCGCTGTATGTCTCAAATTTGGTTCCTTTATTTATAGTTAGTATTTTTGGTGTATTAATTGATTTGTTTTAATTTTTTAATGACTTAAGTAGAGTGATTTAGGGAGTTGGGGGGGAGGTCGGGTTGTGTGTGTAGTGGATTGTACGAGATCGTGGTTTGTTAGTATTTATCTAGTTGTGTTCACCTAGTTGTGCTTGCGAGGGTTGAGCTCTGCTCTTTCGGCCCGCCTCTCAACTGCCAATCAATCAATTATTAATAACTAATAAAAAAAAATTCGACATACACACACACACCCAGGAAGCAGCCCGCAACAGCTGTCTAACGCTCATTTACATATTTACTGCTAAGTAACAGAGGGCATCAGAATGATAGAAACTCTGCTGATTTCCGTTTGTGCCATCACCGGGGGATCGAATGAGCTAGGATTACGAGTCGGGAGCGACGTCCACTCAGCAATAAAGCCCCCTAGTTTGTGTATTGGTGCAAAAGATAATTTGGGAGGAGTTAAGGGAAAGGAATGACGTTTGGTGGCCTTGAAAGCTCTGGAGGGGAGGGGGGTTGCCAGTTATGAATTAAAATTGTTATTTTTTAAGATAGGATATATATGCAAAAGACGTTGCGGTATATAGTAAGAAAAGTGTTTCTGACTGAAGTTAGGTACTGTGTGATTGACTTGTATGTTAGGAAAAAGAATATTTATTAGAAACTTAGATAATCTTTAGAAATGTTTCTTCTTAAATAGTTGCAAATTATTGTGTGAAAAGCCTATGGTTACCGTACCTTAAACAAACACTCGTGAGCACAATTAGTCCACGGGATTCAGAGAGAGTGAGAATGAACAGCGAAATAGTAACAAAAAATGTGACAATGAGGGGAAACTATGTCATTCAAACGTTAACCATATAAATTACAGTAACACTAACTGAGCGTCTACATACATATTCCTATCAATTTATGTTAACCATTTTAGGGTTGGTTAGGTTCGGTTATGTATCTACATTAGTTTTAACTCAAATGAAAAGAACTTAACTCATACATAATGAAATGAACAGTTTTATCATTTCATAAGAAAAAAATTAGAGAAAATATATTAATTCAGGAAAACTTGGCTTATTAGGCAAATCGGGCCTTGCATAGTAGGCTGAGAAGTGCGTTCTTGCTACTAGGTACGACATATATATATATATATATATATATATATATATATATATATATATATATATATATATATATATATATATATATATAACTTTAGAACACTTTCCCACCAGGAGACTCGAACCCTCGCCAGCACAGAAGCCTTCCAGCAACTGGCATAACAGGTACGCCTTAACCCGCTCCACCACCTACTCAGACCCTTAAAAGAGATAGTGGTGTAGGTGGTGGAGCGGGTTAAGGCGTACCTGTTATGCCAGTTGCTGGAAGGCTTCTGTGCTGGCGAGGGTTCGAGTCTCCTGGTGGGAAAGTGTTCTAAAGTTGTATACTTCACTCTCGTGTTTAGGAGAGTTGTGCCATATATATATATATATATATTTTTTTTTTTATTTTATTTATTTATTTTTTAAAAATGTTATATTTATAAATATGTATGTATATTTAAATATTGATATATACCTGTGGGTTCAAGAGGCCATCTGTGTCCCCTCAGATGGTCTCCCTTATCACAGTTTGTGTCTATGGATGTGTGTCTGTGTGTGTGTTTATCCCTGTGAGTGTCCGTGTGAGTGTGTGAGAGTCCGGTTGCGTGTGTGTCCGGTTATGCCTGTGGGTCCACGAGGCCATCTGTGTCCCCTCAGATGGTCTCCCTTATCACAGTCTATGGGTGAGTGTGAGTGCCCCTGTGAGTGTTCGAGTGAGGGTGTGTGTGTGTGTGTGAGTGTCCGGGTTTATGTGAGGTTTGGTTCTAGGAAACATCCTTCCCCTTCCCCTCCCCATATCTCCTCCCTTATTCCCACCGTGGGTTCGAATCCCAGGTGATTAAACCTGCCCTAAGTCCATGGATCCAAGGTATCCATCCGTGGGCCCAACGGATTTCACCCCTTCCCCACTTTCCAAGGGCCAGGTCAATTCTAGCTATCCAGGAAACCTGTCGAAACAGAGGCAGCTACAGGAGGGGACACACAAATATTTGTGCCCTGCAGTTACACACCCATTCCGACAGGCTCGATCGCAATCTATCCAGATGAGAACACGTTCTCTTCCGACTAGACCACACTGGAGTCGCTGTATGTCTCAAATTTGGTTCCTTTATTTATAGTTAGTATTTTTGGTGTATTAATTGATTTGTTTTAATTTTTTAATGACTTAAGTAGAGTGATTTAGGGAGTTGGGGGGGAGGTCGGGTTGTGTGTGTAGTGGATTGTACGAGATCGTGGTTTGTTAGTATTTATCTAGTTGTGTTCACCTAGTTGTGCTTGCGAGGGTTGAGCTCTGCTCTTTCGGCCCGCCTCTCAACTGCCAATCAATCAATTATTAATAACTAATAAAAAAAAATTCGACATACACACACACACCCAGGAAGCAGCCCGCAACAGCTGTCTAACGCTCATTTACATATATACTGCTAAGTAACAGAGGGCATCAGAATGATAGAAACTGCTGATTTCCGTTTGTGCCATCACCGGGGGATCGAATGAGCTAGGATTACGAGTCGGGAGCGACGTCCACTCAGCAATAAAGCCCCCTAGTTTGTGTATTGGTGCAAAAGATAATTTGGGAGGAGTTAAGGGAAAGGAATGACGTTTGGTGGCCTTGAAAGCTCTGGAGGGGAGGGGGGTTGCCAGTTATGAATTAAAATTGTTATTTTTTAAGATAGGATATATATGCAAAAGACGTTGCGGTATATAGTAAGAAAAGTGTTTCTGACTGAAGTTAGGTACTGTGTGATTGACTTGTATGTTAGGAAAAAGAATATTTATTAGAAACTTAGATAATCTTTAGAAATGTTTCTTCTTAAATAGTTGCAAATTATTGTGTGAAAAGCCTATGGTTACCGTACCTTAAACAAACACTCGTGAGCACAATTAGTCCACGGGATTCAGAGAGAGTGAGAATGAACAGCGAAATAGTAACAAAAAATGTGACAATGAGGGGAAACTATGTCATTCAAACGTTAACCATATAAATTACAGTAACACTAACTGAGCGTCTACATACATATTCCTATCAATTTATGTTAACCATTTTAGGGTTGGTTAGGTTCGGTTATATATCTACATTAGTTTTAACTCAAATGAAAAGAACTTAACTCATACATAATGAAATGAACAGTTTTATCATTTCATAAGAAAAAAATTAGAGAAAATATATTAATTCAGGAAAACTTGGCTTATTAGGCAAATCGGGCCTTGCATAGTAGGCTGAGAAGTGCGTTCTTGCTACTAGGTACGACATATATATATATATATATATATGTCGTACCTAACAGCCAGAACGCACTTCTCAGCCTACTATTCAAGGCCCGATTTGCCTAATAAGCCAAGTTTTCATGAATTAATGTTTTTTCGTCTACCTAACCTACCTAACCTAACCTAACCTAGCTTTTTTTGGCTACCTAACCTAACCTTACCTATAAATATAGGTTAGGTTAGGTTAGGTAGGGTTGGTTAGGTTCGGTCATATCTCTACGTTAATTTTAACTCCAATAATAAAAAAATGACCTCATACATAGAGAAAAGGGTTGCTTTATCATTTCATAAGAAAAAAAATATAGTAAATATATTAATTCAGAAAAACTTGGCTTATTAGGCAAATCGGGCCTTGAATAGTAGGCTGAGAAGTGAGTTCTGGCTACTAGGTACGACATATATATATATATATATATATATATATATATATATATATATATATATATATATATATATATATATATATGTATATATATATATATATATATATATATATATATATATATATATATATATATATATATATATATATTTTTTTTTTTATTTTATTTATTTTTTTTTTAAAAATGTTATATTTATAAATATGTATGTATATTTAAATATTGATATATACCTGTGGGTTCAGGAGGCCATCTGTGTCCCCTCAGATGGTCTCCCTTATCACAGTTTGTGTCTATGGATGTGTGTCTGTGTGTGTGTTTATCCCTGTGAGTGTCCGTGTGAGTGTGTGAGAGTCCGGTTGCGTGTGTGTCCGGTTATGCCTGTGGGTCCACGAGGCCATCTATGTCCCCTCAGATGGTCTCCCTTATCACAGTCTATGGGTGAGTGTGAGTGCCCCTGTGAGTGTTCGGGTGAGGGTGTGTGTGTGTGTGTGAGTGTCCGGGTTTATGTGAGGTTTGGTTCTAGGAAACATCCTTCCCCTTCCCCTCCCCATATCTCCTCCCTTATTCCCACCGTGGGTTCGAATCCCAGGTGATTAGACCTGCCCTAAGTCCATGGATCCAAGGTATCCATCCGTGGGCCCAACGGATTTCACCCCTTCCCCACTTTCCAAGGGCCAGGTCAATTCTAGCTATCCAGGAAACCTGTCGAAACAGAGGCAGCTACAGGAGGGGACACACAAATATTTGTGCCCTGCAGTTACACACCCATTCCGACAGGCTCGATCGCAATCTATCCAGATGAGAACACGTTCTCTTCCGACTAGACCACACTGGAGTCGCTGTATGTCTCAAATTTGGTTCCTTTATTTATAGTTAGTATTTTTGGTGTATTAATTGATTTGTTTTAATTTTTTAATGACTTAAGTAGAGTGATTTAGGGAGTTGGGGGGGAGGTCGGGTTGTGTGTGTAGTGGATTGTACGAGATCGTGGTTTGTTAGTATTTATCTAGTTGTGTTCACCTAGTTGTGCTTGCGAGGGTTGAGCTCTGCTCTTTCGGCCCGCCTCTCAACTGCCAATCAATCAATTATTAATAACTAATAAAAAGAAATTCGACATACACACACACACCCAGGAAGCAGCCCGCAACAGCTGTCTAACGCTCATTTACATATATACTGCTAAGTAACAGAGGGCATCAGAATGATAGAAACTGCTGATTTCCGTTTGTGCCATCACCGGGGGATCGAATGAGCTAGGATTACGAGTCGGGAGCGACGTCCACTCAGCAATAAAGCCCCCTAGTTTGTGTATTGGTGCAAAAGATAATTTGGGAGGAGTTAAGGGAAAGGAATGACGTTTGGTGGCCTTGAAAGCTCTGGAGGGGAGGGGGGTTGCCAGTTATGAATTAAAATTGTTATTTTTTAAGATAGGATATATATGCAAAAGACGTTGCGGTATATAGTAAGAAAAGTGTTTCTGACTGAAGTTAGGTACTGTGTGATTGACTTGTATGTTAGGAAAAAGAATATTTATTAGAAACTTAGATAATCTTTAGAAATGTTTCTTCTTAAATAGTTGCAAATTATTGTGTGAAAAGCCTATGGTTACCGTACCTTAAACAAACACTCGTGAGCACAATTAGTCCACGGGATTCAGAGAGAGTGAGAATGAACAGCGAAATAGTAACAAAAAATGTGACAATGAGGGGAAACTATGTCATTCAAACGTTAACCATATAAATTACAGTAACACTAACTGAGCGTCTACATACATATTCCTATCAATTTATGTTAACCATTTTAGGGTTGGTTAGGTTCGGTTATATATCTACATTAGTTTTAACTCAAATGAAAAGAACTTAACTCATACGTAATGAAATGAACAGTTTTATCATTTCATAAGAAAAAAATTAGAGAAAATATATTAATTCAGGAAAACTTGGCTTATTAGGCAAATCGGGCCTTGCATAGTAGGCTGAGAAGTGCGTTCTTGCTACTAGGTACGACATATATATATATATATATATATATATATATATATATATATATATATATATATATATATATATATATATATATATATATTTTTTTTTATTTTATTGATTTATTTTTCAAAAATGTTATATTTATAAATATGTATGTATATTTAAATATTGATATATACCTGTGGGTTCAGGAGGCCATCTGTGTCCCCTCAGATGGTCTCCCTTATCACAGTTTGTGTCTATGGATGTGTGTCTGTGTGTGTGTTTATCCCTGTGAGTGTCCGTGTGAGTGTGTGAGAGTCCGGTTGCGTGTGTGTCCGGTTATGCCTGTGGGTCCACGAGGCCATCTGTGTCCCCTCAGATGGTCTCCCTTATCACAGTCTATGGGTGAGTGTGAGTGCCCCTGTGAGTGTTCGGGTGAGGGTGTGTGTGTGTGTGTGAGTGTCCGGGTTTATGTGAGGTTTGGTTCTAGGAAACATCCTTCCCCTTCCCCTCCCCATATCTCCTCCCTTATTCCCACCGTGGGTTCGAATCCCAGGTGATTAGACCTGCCCTAAGTCCATGGATCCAAGGTATCCATCCGTGGGCCCAACGGATTTCACCCCTTCCCCACTTTCCAAGGGCCAGGTCAATTCTAGCTATCCAGGAAACCTGTCGAAACAGAGGCAGCTACAGGAGGGGACACACAAATATTTGTGCCCTGCAGTTACACACCCATTCCGACAGGCTCGATCGCAATCTATCCAGATGAGAACACGTTCTCTTCCGACTAGACCACACTGGAGTCGCTGTATGTCTCAAATTTGGTTCCTTTATTTATAGTTAGTATTTTTGGTGTATTAATTGATTTGTTTTAATTTTTTAATGACTTAAGTAGAGTGATTTAGGGAGTTGGGGGGGAGGTCGGGTTGTGTGTGTAGTGGATTGTACGAGATCGTGGTTTGTTAGTATTTATCTAGTTGTGTTCACCTAGTTGTGCTTGCGAGGGTTGAGCTCTGCTCTTTCGGCCCGCCTCTCAACTGCCAATCAATCAATTATTATTAACTAATAAAAAAAAATTCGACATACACACACACACCCAGGAAGCAGCCCGCAACAGCTGTCTAACGCTCATTTACATATTTACTGCTAAGTAACAGAGGGCATCAGAATGATAGAAACTCTGCTGATTTCCGTTTGTGCCATCACCGGGGGATCGAATGAGCTAGGATTACGAGTCGGGAGCGACGTCCACTCAGCAATAAAGCCCCCTAGTTTGTGTATTGGTGCAAAAGATAATTTGGGAGGAGTTAAGGGAAAGGAATGACGTTTGGTGGCCTTGAAAGCTCTGGAGGGGAGGGGGGTTGCCAGTTATGAATTAAAATTGTTATTTTTTAAGATAGGATATATATGCAAAAGACGTTGCGGTATATAGTAAGAAAAGTGTTTCTGACTGAAGTTAGGTACTGTGTGATTGACTTGTATGTTAGGAAAAAGAATATTTATTAGAAACTTAGATAATCTTTAGAAATGTTTCTTCTTAAATAGTTGCAAATTATTGTGTGAAAAGCCTATGGTTACCGTACCTTAAACAAACACTCGTGAGCACAATTAGTCCACGGGATTCAGAGAGAGTGAGAATGAACAGCGAAATAGTAACAAAAAATGTGACAATGAGGGGAAACTATGTCATTCAAACGTTAACCATATAAATTACAGTAACACTAACTGAGCGTCTACATACATATTCCTATCAATTTATGTTAACCATTTTAGGGTTGGTTAGGTTCGGTTATATATCTACATTAGTTTAAACTCAAATGAAAAGAACTTAACTCATACATAATGAAATGAACAGTTTTATCATTTCATAAGAAAAAAATTAGAGAAAATATATTAATTCAGGAAAACTTGGCTTATTAGGGAAATCGGGCCTTGCATAGTAGGCTGAGAAGTGCGTTCTTGCTACTAGGTACGACATATATATATATATATATATATATATATATATATATATATATATATATATATATATATATATATATATATATATATATATATATATATATATATATATATATATATATTTTTTTATTTTATTTATTTTTTTTTTTAAAATGTTATATTTATAAATATGTATGTATATTTAAATATTGATATATACCTGTGGGTTCAGGAGGCCATCTGTGTCCCCTCAGATGGTCTCCCTTATCACAGTTTGTGTCTATGGATGTGTGTCTGTGTGTGTGTTTATCCCTGTGAGTGTCCGTGTGAGTGTGTGAGAGTCCGGTTGCGTGTGTGTCCGGTTATGCCTGTGGGTCCACGAGGCCATCTGTGTCCCCTCAGATGGTCTCCCTTATCACAGTCTATGGGTGAGTGTGAGTGCCCCTGTGAGTGTTCGGGTGAGGGTGTGTGTGTGTGTGTGAGTGTCCGGGTTTATGTGAGGTTTGGTTCTAGGAAACATCCTTCCCCTTCCCCTCCCCATATCTCCTCCCTTATTCCCACCGTGGGTTCGAATCCCAGGTGATTAGACCTGCCCTAAGTCCATGGATCCAAGGTATCCATCCGTGGGCCCAACGGATTTCACCCCTTCCCCACTTTCCAAGGGCCAGGTCAATTCTAGCTATCCAGGAAACCTGTCGAAACAGAGGCAGCTACAGGAGGGGACACACAAATATTTGTGCCCTGCAGTTACACACCCGTTCCGACAGGCTCGATCGCAATCTATCCAGATGAGAACACGTTCTCTTCCGACTAGACCACACTGGAGTCGCTGTATGTCTCAAATTTGGTTCCTTTATTTATAGTTAGTATTTTTGGTGTATTAATTGATTTGTTTTAATTTTTTAATGACTTAGGTAGAGTGATTTAGGGAGTTGGGGGGGAGGTCGGGTTGTGTGTGTAGTGGATTGTACGAGATCGTGGTTTGTTAGTATTTATCTAGTTGTGTTCACCTAGTTGTGCTTGCGAGGGTTGAGCTCTGCTCTTTCGGCCCGCCTCTCAACTGCCAATCAATCAATTATTAATAACTAATAAAAAAAAAATTCGACATACACACACACACCCAGGAAGCAGCCCGCAACAGCTGTCTAACGCTCATTTACATATTTACTGCTAAGTAACAGAGGGCATCAGAATGATAGAAACTCTGCTGATTTCCGTTTGTGCCATCACCGGGGGATCGAATGAGCTAGGATTACGAGTCGGGAGCGACGTCCACTCAGCAATAAAGCCCCCTAGTTTGTGTATTGGTGCAAAAGATAATTTGGGAGGAGTTAAGGGAAAGGAATGACGTTTGGTGGCCTTGAAAGCTCTGGAGGGGAGGGGGGTTGCCAGTTATGAATTAAAATTGTTATTTTTTAAGATAGGATATATATGCAAAAGACGTTGCGGAATATAGTAAGAAAAGTGTTTCTGACTGAAGTTAGGTACTGTGTGATTGACTTGTATGTTAGGAAAAAGAATATTTATTAGAAACTTAGATAATCTTTAGAAATGTTTCTTCTTAAATAGTTGCAAATTATTGTGTGAAAAGCCTATGGTTACCGTACCTTAAACAAACACTCGTGAGCACAATTAGTCCACGGGATTCAGAGAGAGTGAGAATGAACAGCGAAATAGTAACAAAAAATGTGACAATGAGGGGAAACTATGTCATTCAAACGTTAACCATATAAATTACAGTAACACTAACTGAGCGTCTACATACATATTCCTATCAATTTATGTTAACCATTTTAGGGTTGGTTAGGTTCGGTTATATATCTACATTAGTTTTAACTCAAATGAAAAGAACTTAACTCATACATAATGAAATGAACAGTTTTATCATTTCATAAGAAAAAAATTAGAGAAAATATATTAATTCAGGAAAACTTGGCTTATTAGGCAAATCGGGCCTTGCATAGTAGGCTGAGAAGTGCGTTCTTGCTACTAGGTACGACATATATATATATATATATATATATGTCGTACCTAACAGCCAGAACGCACTTCTCAGCCTACTATTCAAGGCCCGATTTGCCTAATAAGCCAAGTTTTCATGAATTAATGTTTTTTCGTCTACCTAACCTACCTAACCTAACCTAACCTAGCTTTTTTTGGCTACCTAACCTAACCTTACCTATAAATATAGGTTAGGTTAGGTTAGGTAGGGTTGGTTAGGTTCGGTCATATCTCTACGTTAATTTTAACTCCAATAATAAAAAAATGACCTCATACATAGAGAAAAGGGTTGCTTTATCATTTCATAAGAAAAAAAATATAGTAAATATATTAATTCAGAAAAACTTGGCTTATTAGGCAAATCGGGCCTTGAATAGTAGGCTGAGAAGTGAGTTCTGGCTACTAGGTACGACATATATATATATATATATATATATATATATATATATATATATATATATGTCGTACCTAGTAGCCAGAACACACTTTTCGGCCTACTAAGCAAGGCCCGATTTGCCTAATAAGCCAAGTTTTCCTGAATTAATATATTTTCTCTAATTTTTGTCTTATGAAATGACAAAGCTACCCATTTCACGATGTATGAGGTCAATTTGTTTTTATTGGAGTAAAAAATAACATAGATATTTGACCGAACCTAACCAACCCTACCTAACCTTACCTAACCTATCTTTATAGGTTAGGTTAGGTTAGGTAGCCGAAAAAGTTAGGTTAGGTTTGGTTAGGTAGGTTAGGTTGTCGAAAAACAATTCATTCATGAAAACTTGGCTTATTAGGCAAATTGGGGCTTGTATAGTAGGCTGAGAAGTGCGTTCTGGCTACTAGGTACGACATATATATATATATATATATGTATATATATATATATATATATATATATATATATATATATATATATATATATATATATATATATTTTTTTTTTTATTTTATTTATTTTTTTTTTTAAAATGTTATATTTATAAATATGTATGTATATTTAAATATTGATATATACCTGTGGGTTCAGGAGGCCATCTGTGTCCCCTCAGATGGTCTCCCTTATCACAGTTTGTGTCTATGGATGTGTGTCTGTGTGTGTGTTTATCCCTGTGAGTGTCCGTGTGAGTGTGTGAGAGTCCGGTTGCGTGTGTGTCCGGTTATGCCTGTGGGTCCACGAGGCCATCTATGTCCCCTCAGATGGTCTCCCTTATCACAGTCTATGGGTGAGTGTGAGTGCCCCTGTGAGTGTTCGGGTGAGGGTGTGTGTGTGTGTGTGAGTGTCCGGGTTTATGTGAGGTTTGGTTCTAGGAAACATCCTTCCCCTTCCCCTCCCCATATCTCCTCCCTTATTCCCACCGTGGGTTCGAATCCCAGGTGATTAGACCTGCCCTAAGTCCATGGATCCAAGGTATCCATCCGTGGGCCCAACGGATTTCACCCCTTCCCCACTTTCCAAGGGCCAGGTCAATTCTAGCTATCCAGGAAACCTGTCGAAACAGAGGCAGCTACAGGAGGGGACACACAAATATTTGTGCCCTGCAGTTACACACCCATTCCGACAGGCTCGATCGCAATCTATCCAGATGAGAACACGTTCTCTTCCGACTAGACCACACTGGAGTCGCTGTATGTCTCAAATTTGGTTCCTTTATTTATAGTTAGTATTTTTGGTGTATTAATTGATTTGTTTTAATTTTTTAATGACTTAAGTAGAGTGATTTAGGGAGTTGGGGGGGAGGTCGGGTTGTGTGTGTAGTGGATTGTACGAGATCGTGGTTTGTTAGTATTTATCTAGTTGTGTTCACCTAGTTGTGCTTGCGAGGGTTGAGCTCTGCTCTTTCGGCCCGCCTCTCAACTGCCAATCAATCAATTATTAATAACTAATAAAAAGAAATTCGACATACACACACACACCCAGGAAGCAGCCCGCAACAGCTGTCTAACGCTCATTTACATATATACTGCTAAGTAACAGAGGGCATCAGAATGATAGAAACTGCTGATTTCCGTTTGTGCCATCACCGGGGGATCGAATGAGCTAGGATTACGAGTCGGGAGCGACGTCCACTCAGCAATAAAGCCCCCTAGTTTGTGTATTGGTGCAAAAGATAATTTGGGAGGAGTTAAGGGAAAGGAATGACGTTTGGTGGCCTTGAAAGCTCTGGAGGGGAGGGGGGTTGCCAGTTATGAATTAAAATTGTTATTTTTTAAGATAGGATATATATGCAAAAGACGTTGCGGTATATAGTAAGAAAAGTGTTTCTGACTGAAGTTAGGTACTGTGTGATTGACTTGTATGTTAGGAAAAAGAATATTTATTAGAAACTTAGATAATCTTTAGAAATGTTTCTTCTTAAATAGTTGCAAATTATTGTGTGAAAAGCCTATGGTTACCGTACCTTAAACAAACACTCGTGAGCACAATTAGTCCACGGGATTCAGAGAGAGTGAGAATGAACAGCGAAATAGTAACAAAAAATGTGACAATGAGGGGAAACTATGTCATTCAAACGTTAACCATATAAATTACAGTAACACTAACTGAGCGTCTACATACATATTCCTATCAATTTATGTTAACCATTTTAGGGTTGGTTAGGTTCGGTTATATATCTACATTAGTTTTAACTCAAATGAAAAGAACTTAACTCATACGTAATGAAATGAACAGTTTTATCATTTCATAAGAAAAAAATTAGAGAAAATATATTAATTCAGGAAAACTTGGCTTATTAGGCAAATCGAGCCTTGCATAGTAGGCTGAGAAGTGCGTTCTTGCTACTAGGTACGACATATATATATATATATATATATATATATATATATATATATATATATATATATATATATATATATATATATATATATTTTTTTTTTTATTTTATTGATTTATTTTTCAAAAATGTTATATTTATAAATATGTATGTATATTTAAATATTGATATATACCTGTGGGTTCAGGAGGCCATCTGTGTCCCCTCAGATGGTCTCCCTTATCACAGTTTGTGTCTATGGATGTGTGTCTGTGTGTGTGTTTATCCCTGTGAGTGTCCGTGTGAGTGTGTGAGAGTCCGGTTGCGTGTGTGTCCGGTTATGCCTGTGGGTCCACGAGGCCATCTGTGTCCCCTCAGATGGTCTCCCTTATCACAGTCTATGGGTGAGTGTGAGTGCCCCTGTGAGTGTTCGGGTGAGGGTGTGTGTGTGTGTGTGAGTGTCCGGGTTTATGTGAGGTTTGGTTCTAGGAAACATCCTTCCCCTTCCCCTCCCCATATCTCCTCCCTTATTCCCACCGTGGGTTCGAATCCCAGGTGATTAGACCTGCCCTAAGTCCATGGATCCAAGGTATCCATCCGTGGGCCCAACGGATTTCACCCCTTCCCCACTTTCCAAGGGCCAGGTCAATTCTAGCTATCCAGGAAACCTGTCGAAACAGAGGCAGCTACAGGAGGGGACACACAAATATTTGTGCCCTGCAGTTACACACCCATTCCGACAGGCTCGATCGCAATCTATCCAGATGAGAACACGTTCTCTTCCGACTAGACCACACTGGAGTCGCTGTATGTCTCAAATTTGGTTCCTTTATTTATAGTTAGTATTTTTGGTGTATTAATTGATTTGTTTTAATTTTTTAATGACTTAAGTAGAGTGATTTAGGGAGTTGGGGGGGAGGTCGGGTTGTGTGTGTAGTGGATTGTACGAGATCGTGGTTTGTTAGTATTTATCTAGTTGTGTTCACCTAGTTGTGCTTGCGAGGGTTGAGCTCTGCTCTTTCGGCCCGCCTCTCAACTGCCAATCAATCAATTATTATTAACTAATAAAAAAAAATTCGACATACACACACACACCCAGGAAGCAGCCCGCAACAGCTGTCTAACGCTCATTTACATATTTACTGCTAAGTAACAGAGGGCATCAGAATGATAGAAACTCTGCTGATTTCCGTTTGTGCCATCACCGGGGGATCGAATGAGCTAGGATTACGAGTCGGGAGCGACGTCCACTCAGCAATAAAGCCCCCTAGTTTGTGTATTGGTGCAAAAGATAATTTGGGAGGAGTTAAGGGAAAGGAATGACGTTTGGTGGCCTTGAAAGCTCTGGAGGGGAGGGGGGTTGCCAGTTATGAATTAAAATTGTTATTTTTTAAGATAGGATATATATGCAAAAGACGTTGCGGTATATAGTAAGAAAAGTGTTTCTGACTGAAGTTAGGTACTGTGTGATTGACTTGTATGTTAGGAAAAAGAATATTTATTAGAAACTTAGATAATCTTTAGAAATGTTTCTTCTTAAATAGTTGCAAATTATTGTGTGAAAAGCCTATGGTTACCGTACCTTAAACAAACACTCGTGAGCACAATTAGTCCACGGGATTCAGAGAGAGTGAGAATGAACAGCGAAATAGTAACAAAAAATGTGACAATGAGGGGAAACTATGTCATTCAAACGTTAACCATATAAATTACAGTAACACTAACTGAGCGTCTACATACATATTCCTATCAATTTATGTTAACCATTTTAGGGTTGGTTAGGTTCGGTTATATATCTACATTAGTTTTAACTCAAATGAAAAGAACTTAACTCATACATAATGAAATGAACAGTTTTATCATTTCATAAGAAAAAAATTAGAGAAAATATATTAATTCAGGAAAACTTGGCTTATTAGGGAAATCGGGCCTTGCATAGTAGGCTGAGAAGTGCGTTCTTGCTACTAGGTACGACATATATATATATATATATATATATATATATATATATATATATATATATATATATATATATATATATATATATATATATATTTTTTTTATTTTATTTATTTTTTTTTTAAAAATGTTATATTTATAAATATGTATGTATATTTAAATATTGATATATACCTGTGGGTTCAGGAGGCCATCTGTGTCCCCTCAGATGGTCTCCCTTATCACAGTTTGTGTCTATGGATGTGTGTCTGTGTGTGTGTTTATCCCTGTGAGTGTCCGTGTGAGTGTGTGAGAGTCCGGTTGCGTGTGTGTCCGGTTATGCCTGTGGGTCCACGAGGCCATCTGTGTCCCCTCAGATGGTCTCCCTTATCACAGTCTATGGGTGAGTGTGAGTGCCCCTGTGAGTGTTCGGGTGAGGGTGTGTGTGTGTGTGTGAGTGTCCGGGTTTATGTGAGGTTTGGTTCTAGGAAACATCCTTCCCCTTCCCCTCCCCATATCTCCTCCCTTATTCCCACCGTGGGTTCGAATCCCAGGTGATTAGACCTGCCCTAAGTCCATGGATCCAAGGTATCCATCCGTGGGCCCAACGGATTTCACCCCTTCCCCACTTTCCAAGGGCCAGGTCAATTCTAGCTATCCAGGAAACCTGTCGAAACAGAGGCAGCTACAGGAGGGGACACACAAATATTTGTGCCCTGCAGTTACACACCCGTTCCGACAGGCTCGATCGCAATCTATCCAGATGAGAACACGTTCTCTTCCGACTAGACCACACTGGAGTCGCTGTATGTCTCAAATTTGGTTCCTTTATTTATAGTTAGTATTTTTGGTGTATTAATTGATTTGTTTTAATTTTTTAATGACTTAGGTAGAGTGATTTAGGGAGTTGGGGGGGAGGTCGGGTTGTGTGTGTAGTGGATTGTACGAGATCGTGGTTTGTTAGTATTTATCTAGTTGTGTTCACCTAGTTGTGCTTGCGAGGGTTGAGCTCTGCTCTTTCGGCCCGCCTCTCAACTGCCAATCAATCAATTATTAATAACTAATAAAAAAAAAATTCGACATACACACACACACCCAGGAAGCAGCCCGCAACAGCTGTCTAACGCTCATTTACATATTTACTGCTAAGTAACAGAGGGCATCAGAATGATAGAAACTCTGCTGATTTCCGTTTGTGCCATCACCGGGGGATCGAATGAGCTAGGATTACGAGTCGGGAGCGACGTCCACTCAGCAATAAAGCCCCCTAGTTTGTGTATTGGTGCAAAAGATAATTTGGGAGGAGTTAAGGGAAAGGAATGACGTTTGGTGGCCTTGAAAGCTCTGGAGGGGAGGGGGGTTGCCAGTTATGAATTAAAATTGTTATTTTTTAAGATAGGATATATATGCAAAAGACGTTGCGGTATATAGTAAGAAAAGTGTTTCTGACTGAAGTTAGGTACTGTGTGATTGACTTGTATGTTAGGAAAAAGAATATTTATTAGAAACTTAGATAATCTTTAGAAATGTTTCTTCTTAAATAGTTGCAAATTATTGTGTGAAAAGCCTATGGTTACCGTACCTTAAACAAACACTCGTGAGCACAATTAGTCCACGGGATTCAGAGAGAGTGAGAATGAACAGCGAAATAGTAACAAAAAATGTGACAATGAGGGGAAACTATGTCATTCAAACGTTAACCATATAAATTACAGTAACACTAACTGAGCGTCTACATACATATTCCTATCAATTTATGTTAACCATTTTAGGGTTGGTTAGGTTCGGTTATATATCTACATTAGTTTTAACTCAAATGAAAAGAACTTAACTCATACATAATGAAATGAACAGTTTTATCATTTCATAAGAAAAAAATTAGAGAAAATATATTAATTCAGGAAAACTTGGCTTATTAGGCAAATCGGGCCTTGCATAGTAGGCTGAGAAGTGCGTTCTTGCTACTAGGTACGACATATATATATATATATATATATATATATATATATATATATATATATATATATATATATAAATATATATATATATATATATATATATATATATTTTTTTTTTTTATTTTATTTATTTATTTTTTAAAAATGTTATATTTATAAATATGTATGTATATTTAAATATTGATATATACCTGTGGGTTCAGGAGGCCATCTGTGTCCCCTCAGATGGTCTCCCTTATCACAGTTTGTGTCTATGGATGTGTGTCTGTGTGTGTGTTTATCCCTGTGAGTGTCCGTGTGAGTGTGTGAGAGTCCGGTTGCGTGTGTGTCCGGTTATGGCTGTGGGTCCACGAGGCCATCTGTGTCCCCTCAGATGGTCTCCCTTATCACAGTCTATGGGTGAGTGTGAGTGCCCCTGTGAGTGTTCGGGTGAGGGTGTGTGTGTGTGTGTGAGTGTCCGGGTTTATGTGAGGTTTGGTTCTAGGAAACATCCTTCCCCTTCCCCTCCCCATATCTCCTCCCTTATTCCCACCGTGGGTTCGAATCCCAGGTGATTAGACCTGCCCTAAGTCCATGGATCCAAGGTATCCATCCGTGGGCCCAACGGATTTCACCCCTTCCCCACTTTCCAAGGGCCAGGTCAATTCTAGCTATCCAGGAAACCTGTCGAAACAGAGGCAGCTACAGGAGGGGACACACAAATATTTGTGCCCTGCAGTTACACACCCATTCCGACAGGCTCGATCGCAATCTATCCAGATGAGAACACGTTCTCTTCCGACTAGACCACACTGGAGTCGCTGTATGTCTCAAATTTGGTTCCTTTATTTATAGTTAGTATTTTTGGTGTATTAATTGATTTGTTTTAATTTTTTAATGACTTAAGTAGAGTGATTTAGGGAGTTGGGGGGGAGGTCGGGTTGTGTGTGTAGTGGATTGTACGAGATCGTGGTTTGTTAGTATTTATCTAGTTGTGTTCACCTAGTTGTGCTTGCGAGGGTTGAGCTCTGCTCTTTCGGCCCGCCTCTCAACTGCCAATCAATCAATTATTAATAACTAATAAAAAAAAATTCGACATACACACACACACCCAGGAAGCAGCCCGCAACAGCTGTCTAACGCTCATTTACATATTTACTGCTAAGTAACAGAGGGCATCAGAATGATAGAAACTGCTGATTTCCGTTTGTGCCATCACCGGGGGATCGAATGAGCTAGGATTACGAGTCGGGAGCGACGTCCACTCAGCAATAAAGCCCCCTAGTTTGTGTATTGGTGCAAAAGATAATTTGGGAGGAGTTAAGGGAAAGGAATGACGTTTGGTGGCCTTGAAAGCTCTGGAGGGGAGGGGGGTTGCCAGTTATGAATTAAAATTGTTATTTTTTAAGATAGGATATATATGCAAAAGACGTTGCGGTATATAGTAAGAAAAGTGTTTCTGACTGAAGTTAGGTACTGTGTGATTGACTTGTATGTTAGGAAAAAGAATATTTATTAGAAACTTAGATAATCTTTAGAAATGTTTCTTCTTAAATAGTTGCAAATTATTGTGTGAAAAGCCTATGGTTACCGTACCTTAAACAAACACTCGTGAGCACAATTAGTCCACGGGATTCAGAGAGAGTGAGAATGAACAGCGAAATAGTAACAAAAAATGTGACAATGAGGGGAAACTATGTCATTCAAACGTTAACCATATAAATTACAGTAACACTAACTGAGCGTCTACATACATATTCCTATCAATTTATGTTAACCATTTTAGGGTTGGTTAGGTTCGGTTATATATCTACATTAGTTTTAACTCAAATGAAAAGAACTTAACTCATACATAATGAAATGAACAGTTTTATCATTTCATAAGAAAAAAATTAGAGAAAATATATTAATTCAGGAAAACTTGGCTTATTAGGCAAATCGGGCCTTGCATAGTAGGCTGAGAAGTGCGTTCTTGCTACTAGGTACGACATATATATATATATATATATATATATATATATATATATATATATATATATATATATATATATATATATATATATATATATATATATATATATATATTTTTTTTATTTTATTTATTTTTTTTTTAAAAATGTTATATTTATAAATATGTATGTATATTTAAATATTGATATATACCTGTGGGTTCAGGAGGCCATCTGTGTCCCCTCAGATGGTCTCCCTTATCACAGTTTGTGTCTATGGATGTGTGTCTGTGTGTGTGTTTATCCCTGTGAGTGTCCGTGTGAGTGTGTGAGAGTCCGGTTGCGTGTGTGTCCGGTTATGCCTGTGGGTCCACGAGGCCATCTGTGTCCCCTCAGATGGTCTCCCTTATCACAGTCTATGGGTGAGTGTGAGTGCCCCTGTGAGTGTTCGGGTGAGGGTGTGTGTGTGTGTGTGAGTGTCCGGGTTTATGTGAGGTTTGGTTCTAGGAAACATCCTTCCCCTTCCCCTCCCCATATCTCCTCCCTTATTCCCACCGTGGGTTCGAATCCCAGGTGATTAGACCTGCCCTAAGTCCATGGATCCAAGGTATCCATCCGTGGGCCCAACGGATTTCACCCCTTCCCCACTTTCCAAGGGCCAGGTCAATTCTAGCTATCCAGGAAACCTGTCGAAACAGAGGCAGCTACAGGAGGGGACACACAAATATTTGTGCCCTGCAGTTACACACCCGTTCCGACAGGCTCGATCGCAATCTATCCAGATGAGAACACGTTCTCTTCCGACTAGACCACACTGGAGTCGCTGTATGTCTCAAATTTGGTTCCTTTATTTATAGTTAGTATTTTTGGTGTATTAATTGATTTGTTTTAATTTTTTAATGACTTAGGTAGAGTGATTTAGGGAGTTGGGGGGGAGGTCGGGTTGTGTGTGTAGTGGATTGTACGAGATCGTGGTTTGTTAGTATTTATCTAGTTGTGTTCACCTAGTTGTGCTTGCGAGGGTTGAGCTCTGCTCTTTCGGCCCGCCTCTCAACTGCCAATCAATCAATTATTAATAACTAATAAAAAAAAAATTCGACATACACACACACACCCAGGAAGCAGCCCGCAACAGCTGTCTAACGCTCATTTACATATTTACTGCTAAGTAACAGAGGGCATCAGAATGATAGAAACTCTGCTGATTTCCGTTTGTGCCATCACCGGGGGATCGAATGAGCTAGGATTACGAGTCGGGAGCGACGTCCACTCAGCAATAAAGCCCCCTAGTTTGTGTATTGGTGCAAAAGATAATTTGGGAGGAGTTAAGGGAAAGGAATGACGTTTGGTGGCCTTGAAAGCTCTGGAGGGGAGGGGGGTTGCCAGTTATGAATTAAAATTGTTATTTTTTAAGATAGGATATATATGCAAAAGACGTTGCGGTATATAGTAAGAAAAGTGTTTCTGACTGAAGTTAGGTACTGTGTGATTGACTTGTATGTTAGGAAAAAGAATATTTATTAGAAACTTAGATAATCTTTAGAAATGTTTCTTCTTAAATAGTTGCAAATTATTGTGTGAAAAGCCTATGGTTACCGTACCTTAAACAAACACTCGTGAGCACAATTAGTCCACGGGATTCAGAGAGAGTGAGAATGAACAGCGAAATAGTAACAAAAAATGTGACAATGAGGGGAAACTATGTCATTCAAACGTTAACCATATAAATTACAGTAACACTAACTGAGCGTCTACATACATATTCCTATCAATTTATGTTAACCATTTTAGGGTTGGTTAGGTTCGGTTATATATCTACATTAGTTTTAACTCAAATGAAAAGAACTTAACTCATACATAATGAAATGAACAGTTTTATCATTTCATAAGAAAAAAATTAGAGAAAACATATTAATTCAGGAAAACTTGGCTTATTAGGCAAATCGGGCCTTGCATAGTAGGCTGAGAAGTGCGTTCTTGCTACTAGGTACGACATATATATATATATATATATATATATATATATATATATATATATATATATATATATATATATATATATATATATATATTTTTTTATTTTATTTATTTTTTTTTTAAAAATGTTATATTTATAAATATGTATGTATATTTAAATATTGATATATACCTGTGGGTTCAGGAGGCCATCTGTGTCCCCTCAGATGGTCTCCCTTATCACAGTTTGTGTCTATGGATGTGTGTCTGTGTGTGTGTTTATCCCTGTGAGTGTCCGTGTGAGTGTGTGAGAGTCCGGTTGCGTGTGTGTCCGGTTATGCCTGTGGGTCCACGAGGCCATCTGTGTCCCCTCAGATGGTCTCCCTTATCACAGTCTATGGGTGAGTGTGAGTGCCCCTGTGAGTGTTCGGGTGAGGGTGTGTGTGTGTGTGTGAGTGTCCGGGTTTATGTGAGGTTTGGTTCTAGGAAACATCCTTCCCCTTCCCCTCCCCATATCTCCTCCCTTATTCCCACCGTGGGTTCGAATCCCAGGTGATTAGACCTGCCCTAAGTCCATGGATCCAAGGTATCCATCCGTGGGCCCAACGGATTTCACCCCTTCCCCACTTTCCAAGGGCCAGGTCAATTCTAGCTATCCAGGAAACCTGTCGAAACAGAGGCAGCTACAGGAGGGGACACACAAATATTTGTGCCCTGCAGTTACACACCCGTTCCGACAGGCTCGATCGCAATCTATCCAGATGAGAACACGTTCTCTTCCGACTAGACCACACTGGAGTCGCTGTATGTCTCAAATTTGGTTCCTTTATTTATAGTTAGTATTTTTGGTGTATTAATTGATTTGTTTTAATTTTTTAATGACTTAGGTAGAGTGATTTAGGGAGTTGGGGGGGAGGTCGGGTTGTGTGTGTAGTGGATTGTACGAGATCGTGGTTTGTTAGTATTTATCTAGTTGTGTTCACCTAGTTGTGCTTGCGAGGGTTGAGCTCTGCTCTTTCGGCCCGCCTCTCAACTGCCAATCAATCAATTATTAATAACTAATAAAAAAAAAATTCGACATACACACACACACCCAGGAAGCAGCCCGCAACAGCTGTCTAACGCTCATTTACATATTTACTGCTAAGTAACAGAGGGCATCAGAATGATAGAAACTCTGCTGATTTCCGTTTGTGCCATCACCGGGGGATCGAATGAGCTAGGATTACGAGTCGGGAGCGACGTCCACTCAGCAATAAAGCCCCCTAGTTTGTGTATTGGTGCAAAAGATAATTTGGGAGGAGTTAAGGGAAAGGAATGACGTTTGGTGGCCTTGAAAGCTCTGGAGGGGAGGGGGGTTGCCAGTTATGAATTAAAATTGTTATTTTTTAAGATAGGATATATATGCAAAAGACGTTGCGGTATATAGTAAGAAAAGTGTTTCTGACTGAAGTTAGGTACTGTGTGATTGACTTGTATGTTAGGAAAAAGAATATTTATTAGAAACTTAGATAATCTTTAGAAATGTTTCTTCTTAAATAGTTGCAAATTATTGTGTGAAAAGCCTATGGTTACCGTACCTTAAACAAACACTCGTGAGCACAATTAGTCCACGGGATTCAGAGAGAGTGAGAATGAACAGCGAAATAGTAACAAAAAATGTGACAATGAGGGGAAACTATGTCATTCAAACGTTAACCATATAAATTACAGTAACACTAACTGAGCGTCTACATACATATTCCTATCAATTTATGTTAACCATTTTAGGGTTGGTTAGGTTCGGTTATATATCTACATTAGTTTTAACTCAAATGAAAAGAACTTAACTCATACATAATGAAATGAACAGTTTTATCATTTCATAAGAAAAAAATTAGAGAAAATATATTAATTCAGGAAAACTTGGCTTATTAGGCAAATCGGGCCTTGCATAGTAGGCTGAGAAGTGCGTTCTTGCTACTAGGTACGACATATATATATATATATATATATATATATATATATATATATATATATATATATATATATATATATATATATATATATATATATACAACTTTAGAACACTTTCCCACCAGGAGACTCGAACCCTCGCCAGCACAGAAGCCTTCCAGCAACTGGCATAACAGGTACGCCTTAACCCGCTCCACCACCTACTCAGACCCTTAAAAGAGATAGTGGTGTAGGTGGTGGAGCGGGTTAAGGCGTACCTTTTATGCCAGTTGCTGGAAGGCTTCTGTGCTGGCGAGGGTTCGAGTCTCCAGGTGGGAAAGTGTTCTAAAGTTGTATACTTCACTCTCGTGTTTAGGAGAGTTGTGCCATATATATATATATATATATATTTTTTTTTATTTTATTTATTTATTTTTTAAAAATGTTATATTTATAAATATGTATGTATATTTAAATATTGATATATACCTGTGGGTTCAGGAGGCCATCTGTGTCCCCTCAGATGGTCTCCCTTATCACAGTTTGTGTCTATGGATGTGTGTCTGTGTGTGTGTTTATCCCTGTGAGTGTCCGTGTGAGTGTGTGAGAGTCCGGTTGCGTGTGTGTCCGGTTATGCCTGTGGGTCCACGAGGCCATCTGTGTCCCCTCAGATGGTCTCCCTTATCACAGTCTATGGGTGAGTGTGAGTGCCCCTGTGAGTGTTCGAGTGAGGGTGTGTGTGTGTGTGTGAGTGTCCGGGTTTATGTGAGGTTTGGTTCTAGGAAACATCCTTCCCCTTCCCCTCCCCATATCTCCTCCCTTATTCCCACCGTGGGTTCGAATCCCAGGTGATTAGACCTGCCCTAAGTCCATGGATCCAAGGTATCCATCCGTGGGCCCAACGGATTTCACCCCTTCCCCACTTTCCAAGGGCCAGGTCAATTCTAGCTATCCAGGAAACCTGTCGAAACAGAGGCAGCTACAGGAGGGGACACACAAATATTTGTGCCCTGCAGTTACACACCCATTCCGACAGGCTCGATCGCAATCTATCCAGATGAGAACACGTTCTCTTCCGACTAGACCACACTGGAGTCGCTGTATGTCTCAAATTTGGTTCCTTTATTTATAGTTAGTATTTTTGGTGTATTAATTGATTTGTTTTAATTTTTTAATGACTTAAGTAGAGTGATTTAGGGAGTTGGGGGGGAGGTCGGGTTGTGTGTGTAGTGGATTGTACGAGATCGTGATTTGTTAGTATTTATCTAGTTGTGTTCACCTAGTTGTGCTTGCGAGGGTTGAGCTCTGCTCTTTCGGCCCGCCTCTCAACTGCCAATCAATCAATTATTAATAACTAATAAAAAAAAATTCGACATACACACACACACCCAGGAAGCAGCCCGCAACAGCTGTCTAACGCTCATTTACATATATACTGCTAAGTAACAGAGGGCATCAGAATGATAGAAACTGCTGATTTCCGTTTGTGCCATCACCGGGGGATCGAATGAGCTAGGATTACGAGTCGGGAGCGACGTCCACTCAGCAATAAAGCCCCCTAGTTTGTGAATTGGTGCAAAAGATAATTTGGGAGGAGTTAAGGGAAAGGAATGACGTTTGGTGGCCTTGAAAGCTCTGGAGGGGAGGGGGGTTGCCAGTTATGAATTAAAATTGTTATTTTTTAAGATAGGATATATATGCAAAAGACGTTGCGGTATATAGTAAGAAAAGTGTTTCTGACTGAAGTTAGGTACTGTGTGATTGACTTGTATGTTAGGAAAAAGAATATTTATTAGAAACTTAGATAATCTTTAGAAATGTTTCTTCTTAAATAGTTGCAAATTATTGTGTGAAAAGCCTATGGTTACCGTACCTTAAACAAACACTCGTGAGCACAATTAGTCCACGGGATTCAGAGAGAGTGAGAATGAACAGCGAAATAGTAACAAAAAATGTGACAATGAGGGGAAACTATGTCATTCAAACGTTAACCATATAAATTACAGTAACACTAACTGAGCGTCTACATACATATTCCTATCAATTTATGTTAACCATTTTAGGGTTGGTTAGGTTCGGTTATATATCTACATTAGTTTTAACTCAAATGAAAAGAACTTAACTCATACATAATGAAATGAACAGTTTTATCATTTCATAAGAAAAAAATTAGAGAAAATATATTAATTCAGGAAAACTTGGCTTATTAGGCAAATCGGGCCTTGCATAGTAGGCTGAGAAGTGCGTTCTTGCTACTAGGTACGACATATATATATATATATATATATATATATATATATATATATATATATAAATATATATATATATATATATATATATATATATATATATATATATATATATATATTTTTTTTTTATTTTATTTATTTATTTTTTAAAAATGTTATATTTATAAATATGTATGTATATTTAAATATTGATATATACCTGTGGGTTCAGGAGGCCATCTGTGTCCCCTCAGATGGTCTCCCTTATCACAGTTTGTGTCTATGGATGTGTGTGTGTGTGTGTGTTTATCCCTGTGAGTGTCCGTGTGAGTGTGTGAGAGTCCGGTTGCGTGTGTGTCCGGTTATGCCTGTGGGTCCACGAGGCCATCTGTGTCCCCTCAGATGGTCTCCCTTATCACAGTCTATGGGTGAGTGTGAGTGCCCCTGTGAGTGTTCGGGTGAGGGTGTGTGTGTGTGTGTGAGTGTCCGGGTTTATGTGAGGTTTGGTTCTAGGAAACATCCTTCCCCTTCCCCTCCCCATATCTCCTCCCTTATTCCCACCGTGGGTTCGAATCCCAGGTGATTAGACCTGCCCTAAGTCCATGGATCCAAGGTATCCATCCGTGGGCCCAACGGATTTCACCCCTTCCCCACTTTCCAAGGGCCAGGTCAATTCTAGCTATCCAGGAAACCTGTCGAAACAGAGGCAGCTACAGGAGGGGACACACAAATATTTGTGCCCTGCAGTTACACACCCATTCCGACAGGCTCGATCGCAATCTATCCAGATGAGAACACGTTCTCTTCCGACTAGACCACACTGGAGTCGCTGTATGTCTCAAATTTGGTTCCTTTATTTATAGTTAGTATTTTTGGTGTATTAATTGATTTGTTTTAATTTTTTAATGACTTAAGTAGAGTGATTTAGGGAGTTGGGGGGGAGGTCGGGTTGTGTGTGTAGTGGATTGTACGAGATCGTGGTTTGTTAGTATTTATCTAGTTGTGTTCACCTAGTTGTGCTTGCGAGGGTTAAGCTCTGCTCTTTCGGCCCGCCTCTCAACTGCCAATCAATCAATTATTAATAACTAATAAAAAAAAATTCGACATACACACACACACCCAGGAAGCAGCCCGCAACAGCTGTCTAACGCTCATTTACATATATACTGCTAAGTAACAGAGGGCATCAGAATGATAGAAACTGCTGATTTCCGTTTGTGCCATCACCGGGGGATCGAATGAGCTAGGATTACGAGTCGGGAGCGACGTCCACTCAGCAATAAAGCCCCCTAGTTTGTGTATTGGTGCAAAAGATAATTTGGGAGGAGTTAAGGGAAAGGAATGACGTTTGGTTGCCTTGAAAGCTCTGGAGGGGAGGGGGGTTGCCAGTTATGAATTAAAATTGTTATTTTTTAAGATAGGATATATATGCAAAAGACGTTGCGGTATATAGCAAGAAAAGTGTTTCTGACTGAAGTTAGGTACTGTGTGATTGACTTGTATGTTAGGAAAAAGAATATTTATTAGAAACTTAGATAATCTTTAGAAATGTTTCTTCTTAAATAGTTGCAAATTATTGTGTGAAAAGCCTATGGTTACCGTACCTTAAACAAACACTCGTGAGCACAATTAGTCCACGGGATTCAGAGAGAGTGAGAATGAACAGCGAAATAGTAACAAAAAATGTGACAATGAGGGGAAACTATGTCATTCAAACGTTAACCATATAAATTACAGTAACACTAACTGAGCGTCTACATACATATTCCTATCAATTTATGTTAACCATTTTAGGGTTGGTTAGGTTCGGTTATATATCTACATTAGTTTTAACTCAAATGAAAAGAACTTAACTCATACATAATGAAATGAACAGTTTTATCATTTCATAAGAAAAAAATTAGAGAAAATATATTAATTCAGGAAAACTTGGCTTATTAGGCAAATCGGGCCTTGCATAGTAGGCTGAGAAGTGCGTTCTTGCTACTAGGTACGACATATATATATATATATATATATATATGTCGTACCTAGTAGCCAGAACTCACTTCTCAGCCTACTATTCAAGGCCCGATTTGCCTAATAAGCCAAGTTTTCCTGAATTAATATATTTACTATAATTTTTTTCTTATGAAATGATAAAGCTACCCTTTTCACTATGTATGAGGTCAGTTTTTTTTATTGGAGTTAAAATTAACGTAGATATATGACCGAACCTAACCAACCCTACCTAACCTAACCTAACCTATATATATAGGTAAGGTTAGGTTAGGTAGCCAAAAAAAGCTAGGTTAGGTTAGGTTAGGTAGGTTAGGTAGACGAAAAAACATTAATTCATGAAAACTTGGCTTATTAGGCAAATCGGGCCTTGCATAGTAGGCTGAGAAGTGAGTTCTGGCTACTAGGTACGACATATATATATATATATATATATATATATAAATATATATATATATATATATATATATATATATATATATATATATATATATATTTTTTTTTTTTTTTTATTTTATTTATTTATTTTTTAAAAATGTTATATTTATAAATATGTATGTATATTTAAATATTGATATATACCTGTGGGTTCAGGAGGCCATCTGTGTCCCCTCAGATGGTCTCCCTTATCACAGTTTGTGTCTATGGATGTGTGTCTGTGTGTGTGTTTATCCCTGTGAGTGTCCGTGTGAGTATGTGAGAGTCCGGTTGCGTGTGTGTCCGGTTATGCCTGTGGGTCCACGAGGCCATCTGTGTCCCCTCAGATGGTCTCCCTTATCACAGTCTATGGGTGAGTGTGAGTGCCCCTGTGAGTGTTCGGGTGAGGGTGTGTGTGTGTGTGTGAGTGTCCGGGTTTATGTGAGGTTTGGTTCTAGGAAACATCCTTCCCCTTCCCCTCCCCATATCTCCTCCCTTATTCCCACCGTGGGTTCGAATCCCAGGTGATTAGACCTGCCCTAAGTCCATGGATCCAAGGTATCCATCCGTGGGCCCAACGGATTTCACCCCTTCCCCACTTTCCAAGGGCCAGGTCAATTCTAGCTATCCAGGAAACCTGTCGAAACAGAGGCAGCTACAGGAGGGGACACACAAATATTTGTGCCCTGCAGTTACACACCCATTCCGACAGGCTCGATCGCAATCTATCCAGATGAGAACACGTTCTCTTCCGACTAGACCACACTGGAGTCGCTGTATGTCTCAAATTTGGTTCCTTTATTTATAGTTAGTATTTTTGGTGTATTAATTGATTTGTTTTAATTTTTTAATGACTTAAGTAGAGTGATTTAGGGAGTTGGGGGGGAGGTCGGGTTGTGTGTGTAGTGGATTGTACGAGATCGTGGTTTGTTAGTATTTATCTAGTTGTGTTCACCTAGTTGTGCTTGCGAGGGTTGAGCTCTGCTCTTTCGGCCCGCCTCTCAACTGCCAATCAATCAATTATTAATAACTAATAAAAAAAAATTCGACATACACACACACACCCAGGAAGCAGCCCGCAACAGCTGTCTAACGCTCATTTACATATTTACTGCTAAGTAACAGAGGGCATCAGAATGATAGAAACTGCTGATTTCCGTTTGTGCCATCACCGGGGGATCGAATGAGCTAGGATTACGAGTCGGGAGCGACGTCCACTCAGCAATAAAGCCCCCTAGTTTGTGTATTGGTGCAAAAGATAATTTGGGAGGAGTTAAGGGAAAGGAATGACGTTTGGTGGCCTTGAAAGCTCTGGAGGGGAGGGGGGTTGCCAGTTATGAATTAAAATTGTTATTTTTTAAGATAGGATATATATGCAAAAGACGTTGCGGTATATAGTAAGAAAAGTGTTTCTGACTGAAGTTAGGTACTGTGTGATTGACTTGTATGTTAGGAAAAAGAATATTTATTAGAAACTTAGATAATCTTTAGAAATGTTTCTTCTTAAATAGTTGCAAATTATTGTGTGAAAAGCCTATGGTTACCGTACCTTAAACAAACACTCGTGAGCACAATTAGTCCACGGGATTCAGAGAGAGTGAGAATGAACAGCGAAATAGTAACAAAAAATGTGACAATGAGGGGAAACTATGTCATTCAAACGTTAACCATATAAATTACAGTAACACTAACTGAGCGTCTACATACATATTCCTATCAATTTATGTTAACCATTTTAGGGTTGGTTAGGTTCGGTTATATATCTACATTAGTTTTAACTCAAATGAAAAGAACTTAACTCATACATAATGAAATGAACAGTTTTATCATTTCATAAGAAAAAAATTAGAGAAAATATATTAATTCAGGAACACTTGGCTTATTAGGCAAATCGGGCCTTGCATAGTAGGCTGAGAAGTGCGTTCTTGCTACTAGGTACGACATATATATATATATATATATATATATATATATATATATATATATATATATATATATATATATTTTTTTTTTTTATTTTATTTATTTATTTTTTAAAAATGTTATATTTATAAATATGTATGTATATTTAAATATTGATATATACCTGTGGGTTCAGGAGGCCATCTGTGTCCCCTCAGATGGTCTCCCTTATCACAGTTTGTGTCTATGGATGTGTGTCTGTGTGTGTGTTTATCCCTGTGAGTGTCCGTGTGAGTGTGTGAGAGTCCGGTTGCGTGTGTGTCCGGTTATGCCTGTGGGTCCACGAGGCCATCTGTGTCCCCTCAGATGGTCTCCCTTATCACAGTCTATGGGTGAGTGTGAGTGCCCCTGTGAGTGTTCGGGTGAGGGTGTGTGTGTGTGTGTGAGTGTCCGGGTTTATGTGAGGTTTGGTTCTAGGAAACATCCTTCCCCTTCCCCTCCCCATATCTCCTCCCTTATTCCCACCGTGGGTTCGAATCCCAGGTGATTAGACCTGCCCTAAGTCCATGGATCCAAGGTATCCATCCGTGGGCCCAACGGATTTCACCCCTTCCCCACTTTCCAAGGGCCAGGTCAATTCTAGCTATCCAGGAAACCTGTCGAAACAGAGGCAGCTACAGGAGGGGACACACAAATATTTGTGCCTGCAGTTACACACCCATTCCGACAGGCTCGATCGCAATCTATCCAGATGAGAACACGTTCTCTTCCGACTAGACCACACTGGAGTCGCTGTATGTCTCAAATTTGGTTCCTTTATTTATAGTTAGTATTTTTGGTGTATTAATTGATTTGTTTTAATTTTTTAATGACTTAAGTAGAGTGATTTAGGGAGTTGGGGGGGAGGTCGGGTTGTGTGTGTAGTGGATTGTACGAGATCGTGGTTTGTTAGTATTTATCTAGTTGTGTTCACCTAGTTGTGCTTGCGAGGGTTGAGCTCTGCTCTTTCGGCCCGCCTCTCAACTGCCAATCAATCAATTATTAATAACTAATAAAAAAAAATTCGACATACACACACACACCCAGGAAGCAGCCCGCAACAGCTGTCTAACGCTCATTTACATATTTACTGCTAAGTAACAGAGGGCATCAGAATGATAGAAACTGCTGATTTCCGTTTGTGCCATCACCGGGGGATCGAATGAGCTAGGATTACGAGTCGGGAGCGACGTCCACTCAGCAATAAAGCCCCCTAGTTTGTGTATTGGTGCAAAAGATAATTTGGGAGGAGTTAAGGGAAAGGAATGACGTTTGGTGGCCTTGAAAGCTCTGGAGGGGAGGGGGGTTGCCAGTTATGAATTAAAATTGTTATTTTTTAAGATAGGATATATATGCAAAAGACGTTGCGGTATATAGTAAGAAAAGTGTTTCTGACTGAAGTTAGGTACTGTGTGATTGACTTGTATGTTAGGAAAAAGAATATTTATTAGAAACTTAGATAATCTTTAGAAATGTTTCTTCTTAAATAGTTGCAAATTATTGTGTGAAAAGCCTATGGTTACCGTACCTTAAACAAACACTCGTGAGCACAATTAGTCCACGGGATTCAGAGAGAGTGAGAATGAACAGCGAAATAGTAACAAAAAATGTGACAATGAGGGGAAACTATGTCATTCAAACGTTAACCATATAAATTACAGTAACACTAACTGAGCGTCTACATACATATTCCTATCAATTTATGTTAACCATTTTAGGGTTGGTTAGGTTCGGTTATATATCTACATTAGTTTTAACTCAAATGAAAAGAACTTAACTCATACATAATGAAATGAACAGTTTTATCATTTCATAAGAAAAAAATTAGAGAAAATATATTAATTCAGGAAAACTTGGCTTATTAGGCAAATCGGGCCTTGCATAGTAGGCTGAGAAGTGCGTTCTTGCTACTAGGTACGACATATATATATATATATATATATATATATATATATATATATATATATATATATATATATATATATATATATATATATATATATATATATATATTTTTATTTTATTTATTTATTTTTTAAAAATGTTATATTTATAAATATGTATGTATATTTAAATATTGATATATACCTGTGGGTTCAGGAGGCCATCTGTGTCCCCTCAGATGGTCTCCCTTATCACAGTTTGTGTCTATGGATGTGTGTCTGTGTGTGTGTTTATCCCTGTGAGTGTCCGTGTGAGTGTGTGAGAGTCCGGTTGCGTGTGTGTCCGGTTATGCCTGTGGGTCCACGAGGCCATCTGTGTCCCCTCAGATGGTCTCCCTTATCACAGTCTATGGGTGTGTGTGAGTGTGAGTGCCCCTGTGAGTGTTCGGGTGAGGGTGTGTGTGTGTGTGTGAGTGTCCGGGTTTATGTGAGGTTTGGTTCTAGGAAACATCCTTCCCCTTCCCCTCCCCATATCTCCTCCCTTATTCCCACCGTGGGTTCGAATCCCAGGTGATTAGACCTGCCCTAAGTCCATGGATCCAAGGTATCCATCCGTGGGCCCAACGGATTTCACCCCTTCCCCACTTTCCAAGGGCCAGGTCAATTCTAGCTATCCAGGAAACCTGTCGAAACAGAGGCAGCTACAGGAGGGGACACACAAATATTTGTGCCCTGCAGTTACACACCCATTCCGACAGGCTCGATCGCAATCTATCCAGATGAGAACACGTTCTCTTCCGACTAGACCACACTGGAGTCGCTGTATGTCTCAAATTTGGTTCCTTTATTTATAGTTAGTATTTTTGGTGTATTAATTGATTTGTTTTAATTTTTTAATGACTTAAGTAGAGTGATTTAGGGAGTTGGGGGGGAGGTCGGGTTGTGTGTGTAGTGGATTGTACGAGATCGTGGTTTGTTAGTATTTATCTAGTTGTGTTCACCTAGTTGTGCTTGCGAGGGTTGAGCTCTGCTCTTTCGGCCCGCCTCTCAACTGCCAATCAATCAATTATTAATAACTAATAAAAAAAAATTCGACATACACACACACACCCAGGAAGCAGCCCGCAACAGCTGTCTAACGCTCATTTACATATTTACTGCTAAGTAACAGAGGGCATCAGAATGATAGAAACTCTGCTGATTTCCGTTTGTGCCATCACCGGGGGATCGAATGAGCTAGGATTACGAGTCGGGAACGACGTCCACTCAGCAATAAAGCCCCCTAGTTTGTGTATTGGTGCAAAAGATAATTTGGGAGGAGTTAAGGGAAAGGAATGACGTTTGGTGGCCTTGAAAGCTCTGGAGGGGAGGGGGGTTGCCAGTTATGAATTAAAATTGTTATTTTTTAAGATAGGATATATATGCAAAAGACGTTGCGGTATATAGTAAGAAAAGTGTTTCTGACTGAAGTTAGGTACTGTGTGATTGACTTGTATGTTAGGAAAAAGAATTTTTATTAGAAACTTAGATAATCTTTAGAAATGTTTCTTCTTAAATAGTTGCAAATTATTGTGTGAAAAGCCTATGGTTACCGTACCTTAAACAAACACTCGTGAGCACAATTAGTCCACGGGATTCAGAGAGAGTGAGAATGAACAGCGAAATAGTAACAAAAATGTGACAATGAGGGGAAACTATGTCATTCAAACGTTAACCATATAAATTACAGTAACACTAACTGAGCGTCTACATACATATTCCTATCAATTTATGTTAACCATTTTAGGGTTGGTTAGGTTCGGTTATATATCTACATTAGTTTTAACTCAAATGAAAAGAACTTAACTCATACATAATGAAATGAACAGTTTTATCATTTCATAAGAAAAAAATTAGAGAAAATATATTAATTCAGGAAAACTTGGCTTATTAGGCAAATCGGGCCTTGCATAGTAGGCTGAGAAGTGCGTTCTTGCTACTAGGTACGACATATATATATATATATATTTTTATTTTATTTATTTATTTTTTAAAAATGTTATATTTATAAATATGTATGTATATTTAAATATTGATATATACCTGTGGGTTCAGGAGGCCATCTGTGTCCCCTCAGATGGTCTCCCTTATCACAGTTTGTGTCTATGGATGTGTGTCTGTGTGTGTGTTTATCCCTGTGAGTGTCCGTGTGAGTGTGTGAGAGTCCGGTTGCGTGTGTGTCCGGTTATGCCTGTGGGTCCACGAGGCCATCTGTGTCCCCTCAGATGGTCTCCCTTATCACAGTCTATGGGTGTGTGTGAGTGTGAGTGCCCCTGTGAGTGTTCGGGTGAGGGTGTGTGTGTGTGTGTGAGTGTCCGGGTTTATGTGAGGTTTGGTTCTAGGAAACATCCTTCCCCTTCCCCTCCCCATATCTCCTCCCTTATTCCCACCGTGGGTTCGAATCCCAGGTGATTAGACCTGCCCTAAGTCCATGGATCCAAGGTATCCATCCGTGGGCCCAACGGATTTCACCCCTTCCCCACTTTCCAAGGGCCAGGTCAATTCTAGCTATCCAGGAAACCTGTCGAAACAGAGGCAGCTACAGGAGGGGACACACAAATATTTGTGCCCTGCAGTTACACACCCGTTCCGACAGGCTCGATCGCAATCTATCCAGATGAGAACACGTTCTCTTCCGACTAGACCACACTGGAGTCGCTGTATGTCTCAAATTTGGTTCCTTTATTTATAGTTAGTATTTTTGGTGTATTAATTGATTTGTTTTAATTTTTTAATGACTTAGGTAGAGTGATTTAGGGAGTTGGGGGGGAGGTCGGGTTGTGTGTGTAGTGGATTGTACGAGATCGTGGTTTGTTAGTATTTATCTAGTTGTGTTCACCTAGTTGTGCTTGCGAGGGTTGAGCTCTGCTCTTTCGGCCCGCCTCTCAACTGCCAATCAATCAATTATTAATAACTAATAAAAAAAAATTCGACATACACACACACACCCAGGAAGCAGCCCGCAACAGCTGTCTAACGCTCATTTACATATTTACTGCTAAGTAACAGAGGGCATCAGAATGATAGAAACTCTGCTGATTTCCGTTTGTGCCATCACCGGGGGATCGAATGAGCTAGGATTACGAGTCGGGAGCGACGTCCACTCAGCAATAAAGCCCCCTAGTTTGTGTATTGGTGCAAAAGATAATTTGGGAGGAGTTAAAGGAAAGGAATGACGTTTGGTGGCCTTGAAAGCTCTGGAGGGGAGGGGGGTTGCCAGTTATGAATTAAAATTGTTATTTTTTAAGATAGGATATATATGCAAAAGACGTTGCGGTATATAGTAAGAAAAGTGTTTCTGACTGAAGTTAGGTACTGTGTGATTGACTTGTATGTTAGGAAAAAGAATATTTATTAGAAACTTAGATAATCTTTAGAAATGTTTCTTCTTAAATAGTTGCAAATTATTGTGTGAAAAGCCTATGGTTACCGTACCTTAAACAAACACTAGTGAGCACAATTAGTCCACGGGATTCAGAGAGAGTGAGAATGAACAGCGAAATAGTAACAAAAAATGTGACAATGAGGGGAAACTATGTCATTCAAACGTTAACCATATAAATTACAGTAACACTAACTGAGCGTCTACATACATATTCCTATCAATTTATGTTAACCATTTTAGGGTTGGTTAGGTTCGGTTATATATCTACATTAGTTTTAACTCAAATGAAAAGAACTTAACTCATACATAATGAAATGAACAGTTTTATCATTTCATAAGAAAAAAATTAGAGAAAATATATTAATTCAGGAAAACTTGGCTTATTAGGCAAATCGGGCCTTGCATAGTAGGCTGAGAAGTGCGTTCTTGCTACTAGGTACGACATATATATATATATATATATATATATATATATATATATATATATATATATATATATATATATATATATATATATATATATATATTTATATTTTTATTTTATTTATTTATTTTTTAAAAATGTTATATTAATAAATATGTATGTATATTTAAATATTGATATATACCTGTGGGTTCAGGAGGCCATCTGTGTCCTCTCAGATGGTCTCCCTTATCACAGTTTGTGTCTATGGATGTGTGTCTGTGTGTGTGTTTATCCCTGTGAGTGTCCGTGTGAGTGTGTGAGAGTCCGGTTGCGTGTGTGTCCGGTTATGCCTGTGGATCCACGAGGCCATCTGTGTCCCCTCAGATGGTCTCCCTTATCACAGTCTATGGGTGTGTGTGAGTGTGAGTGCCCCTGTGAGTGTTCGGGTGAGGGTGTGTGTGTGTGTGTGAGTGTCCGGGTTTATGTGAGGTTTGGTTCTAGGAAACATCCTTCCCCTTCCCCTCCCCATATCTCCTCCCTTATTCCCACCGTGGGTTCGAATCCCAGGTGATTAGACCTGCCCTAAGTCCATGGATCCCAGGTATCCATCCGTGGGCCCAACGGATTTCACCCCTTCCCCACTTTCCAAGGGCCAGGTCAATTCTAGCTATCCAGGAAACCTGTCGAAACAGAGGCAGCTACAGGAGGGGACACACAAATATTTGTGCCCTGCAGTTACACACCCATTCCGACAGGCTCGATCGCAATCTATCCAGATGAGAACACGTTCTCTTCCGACTAGACCACACTGGAGTCGCTGTATGTCTCAAATTTGGTTCCTTTATTTATAGTTAGTATTTTTGGTGTATTAATTGATTTGTTTTAATTTTTTAATGACTTAGGTAGAGTGATTTAGGGAGTTGGGGGGAGGTCGGGTTGTGTGTGTAGTGGATTGTACGAGATCGTGGTTTGTTAGTATTTATTTAGTTGTGTTCACCTAGTTGTGCTTGCGAGGGTTGAGCTCTGCTCTTTCGGCCCGCCTCTCAACTGCCAATCATTCAATTATTAATAACTAATAAAAAAAAATTCGACATACACACACACACCCAGGAAGCAGCCCGCAACAGCTGTCTAACGCTCATTTACATATTTACTGCTAAGTAACAGAGGGCATCAGAATGATAGAAACTCTGCTGATTTCCGTTTGTGCCATCACCGGGGGATCGAATGAGCTAGGATTACGAGTCGGGAGCGACGTCCACTCAGCAATAAAGCCCCCTAGTTTGTGTATTGGTGCAAAAGATAATTTGGGAGGAGTTAAGGGAAAGGAATGACGTTTGGTGGCCTTGAAAGCTCTGGAGGGGAGGGGGGTTGCCAGTTATGAATTAAAATTGTTATTTTTTAAGATAGGATATATATGCAAAAGACGTTGCGGTATATAGTAAGAAAAGTGTTTCTGACTGAAGTTAGGTACTGTGTGATTGACTTGTATGTTAGGAAAAAGAATATTTATTAGAAACTTAGATAATCTTTAGAAATGTTTCTTCTTAAGTAGTTGCAAATTATTGTGTGAAAAGCCTATGGTTACCGTACCTTAAACAAACACTCGTGAGCACAATTAGTCCACGGGATTCAGAGAGAGTGAGAATGAACAGCGAAATAGTAACAAAAAATGTGACAATGAGGGGAAACTATGTCATTCAAACGTTAACCATATAAATTACAGTAACACTAACTGAGCGTCTACATACATATTCCTATCAATTTATGTTAACCATTTTAGGGTTGGTTAGGTTCGGTTATATATCTACATTAGTTTTAACTCAAATGAAAAGAACTTAACTCATACATAATGAAATGAACAGTTTTATCATTTCATAAGAAAAAAATTAGAGAAAATATATTAATTCAGGAAAACTTGGCTTATTAGGCAAATCGGGCCTTGCATAGTAGGCTGAGAAGTGCGTTCTTGCTACTAGGTACGAC
>NC_091220.1:6270385-6297540 GCF_040958095.1 Procambarus clarkii
ATCGAATGAGCTAGGATTACGAGTCGGGAGCGACGTCCACTCAGCAATAAAGCCCCCTAGTTTGTGTATTGGTGCAAAAGATAATTTGGGAGGAGTTAAGGGAAAGGAATGACGTTTGGTGGCCTTGAAAGCTCTGGAGGGGAGGGGGGTTGCCAGTTATGAATTAAAATTGTTATTTTTTAAGATAGGATATATATGCAAAAGACGTTGCGGTATATAGTAAGAAAAGTGTTTCTGACTGAAGTTAGGTACTGTGTGATTGACTTGTATGTTAGGAAAAAGAATATTTATTAGAAACTTAGATAATCTTTAGAAATGTTTCTTCTTAAATAGTTGCAAATTATTGTGTGAAAAGCCTATGGTTACCGTACCTTAAACAAACACTCGTGAGCACAATTAGTCCACGGGATTCAGAGAGAGTGAGAATGAACAGCGAAATAGTAACAAAAAATGTGACAATGAGGGGAAACTATGTCATTCAAACGTTAACCATATAAATTACAGTAACACTAACTGAGCGTCTACATACATATTCCTATCAATTTATGTTAACCATTTTAGGGTTGGTTAGGTTCGGTTATATATCTACATTAGTTTTAACTCAAATGAAAAGAACTTAACTCATACATAATGAAATGAACAGTTTTATCATTTCATAAGAAAAAAATTAGAGAAAATATATTAATTCAGGAAAACTTGGCTTATTAGGCAAATCGGGCCTTGCATAGTAGGCTGAGAAGTGCGTTCTTGCTACTAGGTACGACATATATATATATATATATATATCTATATATATATATATATATATATATATATATGTCGTACCTAATAGCCAGAACGCACTTCTCAGCCTACTATTCAAGGCCCGATTTGCCTAATAAGCCAAGTTTTCATGAATTAATCTTTTTTCGTCTACCTAACCTACCTAACCTAACCTAACCTAGCTTTTTTTGGCTACCTAACCTAACCTTACCTATAAATATAGGTTAGGTTAGGTTAGGTAGGGTTGGTTAGGTTCGGTCATATATCTACGTTATTTTAACTCAATAAAAAAAAATTGACTCATACATAGATGAACAGTTTTTATCATTTCATAAGAAAAAAATTAGAGAAAATATATTAATTCAGGAAAACTTGGCTTATTAGGCAAATCGGGCCTTGCATAGTAGGCTGAGAAGTGCGTTCTTGCTACTAGGTACGACATATATATATATATATATATATATATATATATATATATATATATATATATATATATATATATATATATTTTTTTTTTTTATTTTATTTATTTATTTTTTAAAAATGTTATATTTATAAATATGTATGTATATTTAAATATTGATATATACCTGTGGGTTCAGGAGGCCATCTGTGTCCCCTCAGATGGTCTCCCTTATCACAGTTTGTGTCTATGGATGTGTGTCTGTGTGTGTGTTTATCCCTGTGAGTGTCCGTGTGAGTGTGTGAGAGTCCGGTTGCGTGTGTGTCCGGTTATGCCTGTGGGTCCACGAGGCCATCTGTGTCCCCTCAGATGGTCTCCCTTATCACAGTCTATGGGTGAGTGTGAGTGCCCCTGTGAGTGTTCGGGTGAGGGTGTGTGTGTGTGTGTGAGTGTCCGGGTTTATGTGAGGTTTGGTTCTAGGAAACATCCTTCCCCTTCCCCTCCCCATATCTCCTCCCTTATTCCCACCGTGGGTTCGAATCCCAGGTGATTAGACCTGCCCTAAGTCCATGGATCCAAGGTATCCATCCGTGGGCCCAACGGATTTCACCCCTTCCCCACTTTCCAAGGGCCAGGTCAATTCTAGCTATCCAGGAAACCTGTCGAAACAGAGGCAGCTACAGGAGGGGACACACAAATATTTGTGCCCTGCAGTTACACACCCATTCCGACAGGCTCGATCGCAATCTATCCAGATGAGAACACGTTCTCTTCCGACTAGACCACACTGGAGTCGCTGTATGTCTCAAATTTGGTTCCTTTATTTATAGTTAGTATTTTTGGTGTATTAATTGATTTGTTTTAATTTTTTAATGACTTAAGTAGAGTGATTTAGGGAGTTGGGGGGGAGGTCGGGTTGTGTGTGTAGTGGATTGTACGAGATCGTGGTTTGTTAGTATTTATCTAGTTGTGTTCACCTAGTTGTGCTTGCGAGGGTTGAGCTCTGCTCTTTCGGCCCGCCTCTCAACTGCCAATCAATCAATTATTAATAACTAATAAAAAAAAATTCGACATACACACACACACCCAGGAAGCAGCCCGCAACAGCTGTCTAACGCTCATTTACATATTTACTGCTAAGTAACAGAGGGCATCAGAATGATAGAAACTCTGCTGATTTCCGTTTGTGCCATCACCGGGGGATCGAATGAGCTAGGATTACGAGTCGGGAGCGACGTCCACTCAGCAATAAAGCCCCCTAGTTTGTGTATTGGTGCAAAAGATAATTTGGGAGGAGTTAAGGGAAAGGAATGACGTTTGGTGGCCTTGAAAGCTCTGGAGGGGAGGGGGGTTGCCAGTTATGAATTAAAATTGTTATTTTTTAAGATAGGATATATATGCAAAAGACGTTGCGGTATATAGTAAGAAAAGTGTTTCTGACTGAAGTTAGGTACTGTGTGATTGACTTGTATGTTAGGAAAAAGAATATTTATTAGAAACTTAGATAATCTTTAGAAATGTTTCTTCTTAAATAGTTGCAAATTATTGTGTGAAAAGCCTATGGTTACCGTACCTTAAACAAACACTCGTGAGCACAATTAGTCCACGGGATTCAGAGAGAGTGAGAATGAACAGCGAAATAGTAACAAAAAATGTGACAATGAGGGGAAACTATGTCATTCAAACGTTAACCATATAAATTACAGTAACACTAACTGAGCGTCTACATACATATTCCTATCAATTTATGTTAACCATTTTAGGGTTGGTTAGGTTCGGTTATATATCTACATTAGTTTTAACTCAAATGAAAAGAACTTAACTCATACATAATGAAATGAACAGTTTTATCATTTCATAAGAAAAAAATTAGAGAAAATATATTAATTCAGGAAAACTTGGCTTATTAGGCAAATCGGGCCTTGCATAGTAGGCTGAGAAGTGCGTTCTTGCTACTAGGTACGACATATATATATATATATATATATATATATATATATATATATATATATATATATATATATATATATATATATATATATATATATATTTTTTTATTTTATTTATTTATTTTTTAAAAATGTTATATTTATAAATATGTATGTATATTTAAATATTGATATATACCTGTGGGTTCAGGAGGCCATCTGTGTCCCCTCAGATGGTCTCCCTTATCACAGTTTGTGTCTATGGATGTGTGTCTGTGTGTGTGTTTATCCCTGTGAGTGTCCGTGTGAGTGTGTGAGAGTCCGGTTGCGTGTGTGTCCGGTTATGCCTGTGGGTCCACGAGGCCATCTGTGTCCCCTCAGATGGTCTCCCTTATCACAGTCTATGGGTGAGTGTGAGTGCCCCTGTGAGTGTTCGGGTGAGGGTGTGTGTGTGTGTGTGAGTGTCCGGGTTTATGTGAGGTTTGGTTCTAGGAAACATCCTTCCCCTTCCCCTCCCCATATCTCCTCCCTTATTCCCACCGTGGGTTCGAATCCCAGGTGATTAGACCTGCCCTAAGTCCATGGATCCAAGGTATCCATCCGTGGGCCCAACGGATTTCACCCCTTCCCCACTTTCCAAGGGCCAGGTCAATTCTAGCTATCCAGGAAACCTGTCGAAACAGAGGCAGCTACAGGAGGGGACACACAAATATTTGTGCCCTGCAGTTACACACCCATTCCGACAGGCTCGATCGCAATCTATCCAGATGAGAACACGTTCTCTTCCGACTAGACCACACTGGAGTCGCTGTATGTCTCAAATTTGGTTCCTTTATTTATAGTTAGTATTTTTGGTGTATTAATTGATTTGTTTTAATTTTTTAATGACTTAAGTAGAGTGATTTAGGGAGTTGGGGGGGAGGTCGGGTGTGTGTGTAGTGGATTGTACGAGATCGTGGTTTGTTAGTATTTATCTAGTTGTGTTCACCTAGTTGTGCTTGCGAGGGTTGAGCTCTGCTCTTTCGGCCCGCCTCTCAACTGCCAATCAATCAATTATTAATAACTAATAAAAAAAAATTCGACATACACACACACACCCAGGAAGCAGCCCGCAACAGCTGTCTAACGCTCATTTACATATTTACTGCTAAGTAACAGAGGGCATCAGAATGATAGAAACTCTGCTGATTTCCGTTTGTGCCATCACCGGGGGATCGAATGAGCTAGGATTACGAGTCGGGAGCGACGTCCACTCAGCAATAAAGCCCCCTAGTTTGTGTATTGGTGCAAAAGATAATTTGGGAGGAGTTAAGGGAAAGGAATGACGTTTGGTGGCCTTGAAAGCTCTGGAGGGGAGGGGGGTTGCCAGTTATGAATTAAAATTGTTATTTTTTAAGATAGGATATATATGCAAAAGACGTTGCGGTATATAGTAAGAAAAGTGTTTCTGACTGAAGTTAGGTACTGTGTGATTGACTTGTATGTTAGGAAAAAGAATATTTATTAGAAACTTAGATAATCTTTAGAAATGTTTCTTCTTAAATAGTTGCAAATTATTGTGTGAAAAGCCTATGGTTACCGTACCTTAAACAAACACTCGTGAGCACAATTAGTCCACGGGATTCAGAGAGAGTGAGAATGAACAGCGAAATAGTAACAAAAAATGTGACAATGAGGGGAAACTATGTCATTCAAACGTTAACCATATAAATTACAGTAACACTAACTGAGCGTCTACATACATATTCCTATCAATTTATGTTAACCATTTTAGGGTTGGTTAGGTTCGGTTATATATCTACATTAGTTTTAACTCAAATGAAAAGAACTTAACTCATACATAATGAAATGAACAGTTTTATCATTTCATAAGAAAAAAATTAGAGAAAATATATTAATTCAGGAAAACTTGGCTTATTAGGCAAATCGGGCCTTGCATAGTAGGCTGAGAAGTGCGTTCTTGCTACTAGGTACGACATATATATATATATATATATATATATATATATATATATATATATATATATATATATATATATATATATATTTTTTTTTTTATTTTATTTATTTATTTTTTAAAAATGTTATATTTATAAATATGTATGTATATTTAAATATTGATATATACCTGTGGGTTCAGGAGGCCATCTGTGTCCCCTCAGATGGTCTCCCTTATCACAGTTTGTGTCTATGGATGTGTGTCTGTGTGTGTGTTTATCCCTGTGAGTGTCCGTGTGAGTGTGTGAGAGTCCGGTTGCGTGTGTGTCCGGTTATGCCTGTGGGTCCACGAGGCCATCTGTGTCCCCTCAGATGGTCTCCCTTATCACAGTCTATGGGTGAGTGTGAGTGCCCCTGTGAGTGTTCGGGTGAGGGTGTGTGTGTGTGTGGAGTGTCCGGGTTTATGTGAGGTTTGGTTCTAGGAAACATCCTTCCCCTTCCCCTCCCCATATCTCCTCCCTTATTCCCACCGTGGGTTCGAATCCCAGGTGATTAGACCTGCCCTAAGTCCATGGATCCAAGGTATCCATCCGTGGGCCCAACGGATTTCACCCCTTCCCCACTTTCCAAGGGCCAGGTCAATTCTAGCTATCCAGGAAACCTGTCGAAACAGAGGCAGCTACAGGAGGGGACACACAAATATTTGTGCCCTGCAGTTACACACCCATTCCGACAGGCTCGATCGCAATCTATCCAGATGAGAACACGTTCTCTTCCGACTAGACCACACTGGAGTCGCTGTATGTCTCAAATTTGGTTCCTTTATTTATAGTTAGTATTTTTGGTGTATTAATTGATTTGTTTTAATTTTTTAATGACTTAAGTAGAGTGATTTAGGGAGTTGGGGGGGAGGTCGGGTTGTGTGTGTAGTGGATTGTACGAGATCGTGGTTTGTTAGTATTTATCTAGTTGTGTTCACCTAGTTGTGCTTGCGAGGGTTGAGCTCTGCTCTTTCGGCCCGCCTCTCAACTGCCAATCAATCAATTATTAATAACTAATAAAAAAAAATTCGACATACACACACACACCCAGGAAGCAGCCCGCAACAGCTGTCTAACGCTCATTTACATATTTACTGCTAAGTAACAGAGGGCATCAGAATGATAGAAACTCTGCTGATTTCCGTTTGTGCCATCACCGGGGGATCGAATGAGCTAGGATTACGAGTCGGGAGCGACGTCCACTCAGCAATAAAGCCCCCTAGTTTGTGTATTGGTGCAAAAGATAATTTGGGAGGAGTTAAGGGAAAGGAATGACGTTTGGTGGCCTTGAAAGCTCTGGAGGGGAGGGGGGTTGCCAGTTATGAATTAAAATTGTTATTTTTTAAGATAGGATATATATGCAAAAGACGTTGCGGTATATAGTAAGAAAAGTGTTTCTGACTGAAGTTAGGTACTGTGTGATTGACTTGTATGTTAGGAAAAAGAATATTTATTAGAAACTTAGATAATCTTTAGAAATGTTTCTTCTTAAATAGTTGCAAATTATTGTGTGAAAAGCCTATGGTTACCGTACCTTAAACAAACACTCGTGAGCACAATTAGTCCACGGGATTCAGAGAGAGTGAGAATGAACAGCGAAATAGTAACAAAAAATGTGACAATGAGGGGAAACTATGTCATTCAAACGTTAACCATATAAATTACAGTAACACTAACTGAGCGTCTACATACATATTCCTATCAATTTATGTTAACCATTTTAGGGTTGGTTAGGTTCGGTTATATATCTACATTAGTTTTAACTCAAATGAAAAGAACTTAACTCATACATAATGAAATGAACAGTTTTATCATTTCATAAGAAAAAAATTAGAGAAAATATATTAATTCAGGAAAACTTGGCTTATTAGGCAAATCGGGCCTTGCATAGTAGGCTGAGAAGTGCGTTCTTGCTACTAGGTACGACATATATATATATATATATATATATATATATATATATATATATATATATATATATATATATATATATATATATATATATATATATATATATATATTTTTTTTTATTTTATTTATTTATTTTTAAAAATGTTATATTTATAAATATGTATGTATATTTAAATATTGATATATACCTGTGGGTTCAGGAGGCCATCTGTGTCCCCTCAGATGGTCTCCCTTATCACAGTTTGTGTCTATGGATGTGTGTCTGTGTGTGTGTTTATCCCTGTGAGTGTCCGTGTGAGTGTGTGAGAGTCCGGTTGCGTGTGTGTCCGGTTATGCCTGTGGGTCCACGAGGCCATCTGTGTCCCCTCAGATGGTCTCCCTTATCACAGTCTATGGGTGAGTGTGAGTGCCCCTGTGAGTGTTCGGGTGAGGGTGTGTGTGTGTGTGTGAGTGTCCGGGTTTATGTGAGGTTTGGTTCTAGGAAACATCCTTCCCCTTCCCCTCCCCATATCTCCTCCCTTATTCCCACCGTGGGTTCGAATCCCAGGTGATTAGACCTGCCCTAAGTCCATGGATCCAAGGTATCCATCCGTGGGCCCAACGGATTTCACCCCTTCCCCACTTTCCAAGGGCCAGGTCAATTCTAGCTATCCAGGAAACCTGTCGAAACAGAGGCAGCTACAGGAGGGGACACACAAATATTTGTGCCCTGCAGTTACACACCCATTCCGACAGGCTCGATCGCAATCTATCCAGATGAGAACACGTTCTCTTCCGACTAGACCACACTGGAGTCGCTGTATGTCTCAAATTTGGTTCCTTTATTTATAGTTAGTATTTTTGGTGTATTAATTGATTTGTTTTAATTTTTTAATGACTTAAGTAGAGTGATTTAGGGAGTTGGGGGGGAGGTCGGGTTGTGTGTGTAGTGGATTGTACGAGATCGTGGTTTGTTAGTATTTATCTAGTTGTGTTCACCTAGTTGTGCTTGCGAGGGTTGAGCTCTGCTCTTTCGGCCCGCCTCTCAACTGCCAATCAATCAATTATTAATAACTAATAAAAAAAAATTCGACATACACACACACACCCAGGAAGCAGCCCGCAACAGCTGTCTAACGCTCATTTACATATTTACTGCTAAGTAACAGAGGGCATCAGAATGATAGAAACTCTGCTGATTTCCGTTTGTGCCATCACCGGGGGATCGAATGAGCTAGGATTACGAGTCGGGAGCGACGTCCACTCAGCAATAAAGCCCCCTAGTTTGTGTATTGGTGCAAAAGATAATTTGGGAGGAGTTAAGGGAAAGGAATGACGTTTGGTGGCCTTGAAAGCTCTGGAGGGGAGGGGGGTTGCCAGTTATGAATTAAAATTGTTATTTTTTAAGATAGGATATATATGCAAAAGACGTTGCGGTATATAGTAAGAAAAGTGTTTCTGACTGAAGTTAGGTACTGTGTGATTGACTTGTATGTTAGGAAAAAGAATATTTATTAGAAACTTAGATAATCTTTAGAAATGTTTCTTCTTAAATAGTTGCAAATTATTGTGTGAAAAGCCTATGGTTACCGTACCTTAAACAAACACTCGTGAGCACAATTAGTCCACGGGATTCAGAGAGAGTGAGAATGAACAGCGAAATAGTAACAAAAAATGTGACAATGAGGGGAAACTATGTCATTCAAACGTTAACCATATAAATTACAGTAACACTAACTGAGCGTCTACATACATATTCCTATCAATTTATGTTAACCATTTTAGGGTTGGTTAGGTTCGGTTATATATCTACATTAGTTTTAACTCAAATGAAAAGAACTTAACTCATACATAATGAAATGAACAGTTTTATCATTTCATAAGAAAAAAATTAGAGAAAATATATTAATTCAGGAAAACTTGGCTTATTAGGCAAATCGGGCCTTGCATAGTAGGCTGAGAAGTGCGTTCTTGCTACTAGGTACGACATATATATATATATATATATATATAATATATATATATATATATATATATATATATATATATATATATATATATTTTTTTTTTTTTATTTTATTTATTTATTTTTTAAAAATGTTATATTTATAAATATGTATGTATATTTAAATATTGATATATACCTGTGGGTTCAGGAGGCCATCTGTGTCCCCTCAGATGGTCTCCCTTATCACAGTTTGTGTCTATGGATGTGTGTCTGTGTGTGTGTTTATCCCTGTGAGTGTCCGTGTGAGTGTGTGAGAGTCCGGTTGCGTGTGTGTCCGGTTATGCCTGTGGGTCCACGAGGCCATCTGTGTCCCCTCAGATGGTCTCCCTTATCACAGTCTATGGGTGAGTGTGAGTGCCCCTGTGAGTGTTCGGGTGAGGGTGTGTGTGTGTGTGTGTGAGTGTCCGGGTTTATGTGAGGTTTGGTTCTAGGAAACATCCTTCCCCTTCCCCTCCCCATATCTCCTCCCTTATTCCCACCGTGGGTTCGAATCCCAGGTGATTAGACCTGCCCTAAGTCCATGGATCCAAGGTATCCATCCGTGGGCCCAACGGATTTCACCCCTTCCCCACTTTCCAAGGGCCAGGTCAATTCTAGCTATCCAGGAAACCTGTCGAAACAGAGGCAGCTACAGGAGGGGACACACAAATATTTGTGCCCTGCAGTTACACACCCATTCCGACAGGCTCGATCGCAATCTATCCAGATGAGAACACGTTCTCTTCCGACTAGACCACACTGGAGTCGCTGTATGTCTCAAATTTGGTTCCTTTATTTATAGTTAGTATTTTTGGTGTATTAATTGATTTGTTTTAATTTTTTAATGACTTAAGTAGAGTGATTTAGGGAGTTGGGGGGGAGGTCGGGTTGTGTGTGTAGTGGATTGTACGAGATCGTGGTTTGTTAGTATTTATCTAGTTGTGTTCACCTAGTTGTGCTTGCGAGGGTTGAGCTCTGCTCTTTCGGCCCGCCTCTCAACTGCCAATCAATCAATTATTAATAACTAATAAAAAAAAATTCGACATACACACACACACCCAGGAAGCAGCCCGCAACAGCTGTCTAACGCTCATTTACATATTTACTGCTAAGTAACAGAGGGCATCAGAATGATAGAAACTCTGCTGATTTCCGTTTGTGCCATCACCGGGGGATCGAATGAGCTAGGATTACGAGTCGGGAGCGACGTCCACTCAGCAATAAAGCCCCCTAGTTTGTGTATTGGTGCAAAAGATAATTTGGGAGGAGTTAAGGGAAAGGAATGACGTTTGGTGGCCTTGAAAGCTCTGGAGGGGAGGGGGGTTGCCAGTTATGAATTAAAATTGTTATTTTTTAAGATAGGATATATATGCAAAAGACGTTGCGGTATATAGTAAGAAAAGTGTTTCTGACTGAAGTTAGGTACTGTGTGATTGACTTGTATGTTAGGAAAAAGAATATTTATTAGAAACTTAGATAATCTTTAGAAATGTTTCTTCTTAAATAGTTGCAAATTATTGTGTGAAAAGCCTATGGTTACCGTACCTTAAACAAACACTCGTGAGCACAATTAGTCCACGGGATTCAGAGAGAGTGAGAATGAACAGCGAAATAGTAACAAAAAATGTGACAATGAGGGGAAACTATGTCATTCAAACGTTAACCATATAAATTACAGTAACACTAACTGAGCGTCTACATACATATTCCTATCAATTTATGTTAACCATTTTAGGGTTGGTTAGGTTCGGTTATATATCTACATTAGTTTTAACTCAAATGAAAAGAACTTAACTCATACATAATGAAATGAACAGTTTTATCATTTCATAAGAAAAAAATTAGAGAAAATATATTAATTCAGGAAAACTTGGCTTATTAGGCAAATCGGGCCTTGCATAGTAGGCTGAGAAGTGCGTTCTTGCTACTAGGTACGATATATATATATATATATATATATATATATATATATATATATATATATATATATATATATATATATATATTTTTTTTTTATTTTATTTATTTATTTTTTAAAAATGTTATATTTATAAATATGTATGTATATTTAAATATTGATATATACCTGTGGGTTCAGGAGGCCATCTGTGTCCCCTCAGATGGTCTCCCTTATCACAGTTTGTGTCTATGGATGTGTGTCTGTGTGTGTGTTTATCCCTGTGAGTGTCCGTGTGAGTGTGTGAGAGTCCGGTTGCGTGTGTGTCCGGTTATGCCTGTGGGTCCACGAGGCCATCTGTGTCCCCTCAGATGGTCTCCCTTATCACAGTCTATGGGTGAGTGTGAGTGCCCCTGTGAGTGTTCGGGTGAGGGTGTGTGTGTGTGTGTGAGTGTCCGGGTTTATGTGAGGTTTGGTTCTAGGAAACATCCTTCCCCTTCCCCTCCCCATATCTCCTCCCTTATTCCCACCGTGGGTTCGAATCCCAGGTGATTAGACCTGCCCTAAGTCCATGGATCCAAGGTATCCATCCGTGGGCCCAACGGATTTCACCCCTTCCCCACTTTCCAAGGGCCAGGTCAATTCTAGCTATCCAGGAAACCTGTCGAAACAGAGGCAGCTACAGGAGGGGACACACAAATATTTGTGCCCTGCAGTTACACACCCATTCCGACAGGCTCGATCGCAATCTATCCAGATGAGAACACGTTCTCTTCCGACTAGACCACACTGGAGTCGCTGTATGTCTCAAATTTGGTTCCTTTATTTATAGTTAGTATTTTTGGTGTATTAATTGATTTGTTTTAATTTTTTAATGACTTAAGTAGAGTGATTTAGGGAGTTGGGGGGGAGGTCGGGTTGTGTGTGTAGTGGATTGTACGAGATCGTGGTTTGTTAGTATTTATCTAGTTGTGTTCACCTAGTTGTGCTTGCGAGGGTTGAGCTCTGCTCTTTCGGCCCGCCTCTCAACTGCCAATCAATCAATTATTAATAACTAATAAAAAAAAATTCGACATACACACACACACCCAGGAAGCAGCCCGCAACAGCTGTCTAACGCTCATTTACATATTTACTGCTAAGTAACAGAGGGCATCAGAATGATAGAAACTGCTGATTTCCGTTTGTGCCATCACCGGGGGATCGAATGAGCTAGGATTACGAGTCGGGAGCGACGTCCACTCAGCAATAAAGCCCCCTAGTTTGTGTATTGGTGCAAAAGATAATTTGGGAGGAGTTAAGGGAAAGGAATGACGTTTGGTGGCCTTGAAAGCTCTGGAGGGGAGGGGGGTTGCCAGTTATGAATTAAAATTGTTATTTTTTAAGATAGGATATATATGCAAAAGACGTTGCGGTATATAGTAAGAAAAGTGTTTCTGACTGAAGTTAGGTACTGTGTGATTGACTTGTATGTTAGGAAAAAGAATATTTATTAGAAACTTAGATAATCTTTAGAAATGTTTCTTCTTAAATAGTTGCAAATTATTGTGTGAAAAGCCTATGGTTACCGTACCTTAAACAAACACTCGTGAGCACAATTAGTCCACGGGATTCAGAGAGAGTGAGAATGAACAGCGAAATAGTAACAAAAAATGTGACAATGAGGGGAAACTATGTCATTCAAACGTTAACCATATAAATTACAGTAACACTAACTGAGCGTCTACATACATATTCCTATCAATTTATGTTAACCATTTTAGGGTTGGTTAGGTTCGGTTATATATCTACATTAGTTTTAACTCAAATGAAAAGAACTTAACTCATACATAATGAAATGAACAGTTTTATCATTTCATAAGAAAAAAATTAGAGAAAATATATTAATTCAGGAAAACTTGGCTTATTAGGCAAATCGGGCCTTGCATAGTAGGCTGAGAAGTGCGTTCTTGCTACTAGGTACGACATATATATATATATATATATATATATATATATATATATATATATATGTCGTACCTAGTAGCCAGAACTCACTTTTTGGCCTACTATTCAAGGCCCGATTTGCCTAATAAGCCAAATTTTCCTGAATTATTATATTTTTTATAATTTTTTTCTTATGAAATGATAAAGCTACCCATTTCATTATGTATGAGGTCAATTTTTTTTTATTGGAGTTAAAATTAACGTAGATATATGACCGAACCTAACCAACCCTACCTAACCTAACCTAACCTATCTTTATAGGTTAGGTTTGGTTAGGTAGCCGAAAAAGTTAGGTTAGGTTAGGTTAGGTAGGTTAGGTAGTCGAAAAACAATTAATTCATGAAAACTTGGCTTACTAGGCAAATTTGGCCTTGCATAGTAGGCTGAGAAGTGAGTTCTGGCTACTAGGTACGACATATATATATATATATATATATATATATATATATATATATATATATGTCGTACCTAGTAGGCAGAACTCACTTCTCAGCCTACTATTCAAGGCCCAATTTGCCTAATAAGCCAAGTTTTCCTGAATCAATATATTTTCTCTAATTTTTTTCTCATGAAATGATAAAGCTACCCATTTCATGATGTATGAGGTCAATTTTTTTTAATTGGAGTTAAAATTAACGTAGATATATGACCGAACCTAACCAACCCTACCTAACCTAACCTAACCTATCTTTATAGGTTAGGTTAGGTTAGGTAGCCGAAAAAGTTAGGTTAGGTTAGGTTAGGTAGGTTAGGTAGTCGAAAAACAAATAATTCATGAAAACTTGGCTTATTAGGCAAATCGAGCCTTGCATAGTAGGCATGAAGTGCGTTCTGGCTACTAAGTACGACATATATATATATATATATATATATATATATATATATATATATATATATATATATATATATATATATTTTTTTTTTTTTATTTTATTATTTTTTTTAAAAATGTTATATTATAAATATGTATGTATATTTAAATATTGATATATACCTGTGGGTTCAGGAGGCCATCTGTGTCCCCTCAGATGGTCTCCCTTATCACAGTTTGTGTCTATGGATGTGTGTCTGTGTGTGTGTTTATTCCCTGTGAGTGTCCGTGTGAGTGTGTGAGAGTCCGGTTGCGTGTGTGTCCGGTTATGCCTGTGGGTCCACGAGGCCATCTGTGTCCCCTCAGATGGTCTCCCTTATCACAGTCTATGGTGTGTGTGAGTGTGAGTGCCCCTGTGAGTGTTCGGGTGAGGGTGTGTGTGTGTGTGTGAGTGTCCGGGTTTATGTGAGGTTTGGTTCTAGGAAAACATCCTTCCCCTTCCCCTCCCCATATCTCCTCCCTTATTCCCACCGTGGGTTCGAATCCCAGGTGATTAGACCTGCCCTAAGTCCATGGATCCAAGGTATCCATCCGTGGGCCCAAACGGATTTCACCCCTTCCCCACTTTCCAAGGGCCAGGTCAATTCTAGCTATCCAGGAAACCTGTCCGAAACAGAGGCAGCTACAGGAGGGGACACACAAATATTTGTGCCCTGCAGTTACACACCGTTCCGACAGGCTCGATCGCAATCTATCCAGATGAGAACACGTTCTCTTCCGACTAGACCACACTGGAGTCGCTGTATGTCTCAAATTTGGTTCCTTTATTTATAGTTAGTATTTTTGGTGTATTAATTGATTTGTTTTAATTTTTTAATGACTTAGGTAGAGTGATTTAGGGAGTTGGGGGGGAGGTCGGGTTGTGTGTGTAGTGGATTGTACGAGATCGTGGTTTGTTAGTATTTATCTAGTTGTGTTCACCTAGTTGTGCTTGCGAGGTTGAGCTCTGCTCTTTCGGCCCGCCTCTCAACTGCCAATCAATCAATTATTAATAACTAATAAAAAAAATTCGACATACACACACACACCCAGGAAGCAGCCCGCAACAGCTGTCTAACGCTCATTTACATATTTACTGCTAAGTACAGAGGGCATCAGAATGATAGAAACTCTGCTGATTTCCGTTTGTGCCATCACCGGGGGATCGAATGAGCTAGGATTACGAGTCGGGAGCGACGTCCACTCAGCAATAAAGCCCCCTAGTTTTGTGTATTGGTGCAAAAGATAATTTGGGAGGAGTTAAGGGAAAGGAATGACGTTTGGTGGCCTTGAAAGCTCTGGAGGGGAGGGGGTTGCCAGTTATGAATTAAAATTGTTATTTTTAAGATAGGGATATATATGCAAAAGACGTGCGGTATATAGTAAGAAAAGTGTTTCTGACTGAAGTTAGGTACTGTGTGATTGACTTGTATGTTTAGGAAAAAGAATATTTATTAGAAACTTAGATAATCTTTAGAAATGTTCTTCTTAAATAGTTGCAAATTATTGTGTGAAAAAGCCTATGGTTACCGTACCTTAAACAAACACTCGTGAGCACAATTAGTCCACGGGATTCAGAGAGAGTGAGAATGAACAGCGAAATAGTAACAAAACATGTGACAATGAGGGGAAAACTATGTCATTCAAACGTTAACTATATAAATTACAGTAACACTAACTGAGCGTCTACATACATATTCCTATCAATTTATGTTAACCATTTTAGGGTTGGTTAGGTTCGGTTATATATCTACATTAGTTTTAACTCAAATGAAAAGAACTTAACTCATACATAATGAAATGAACAGTTTTATCATTTCATAAGAAAAAAATTAGAGAAAATATATTAATTCAGGAAAACTTGGCTTATTAGGCAAATCGGCCTTGCATAGTAGGCTGAGAAGTGCGTTCTTGCTACTAGGTACGACATATATATATATATATATATATATATATTATATATATATATATAGATTATATATATATATATATATAATATATATATATATATTTTTTTTATTTATTTTATTTTATTTTAAAAATGTTATATTTATAAATATGTATGTATATTTAAATATTGATATATACCTGTGGGTTCGGAGGCCATCTGTGTCCCCTCAGATGGTCTCCCTTATCACAGTTTGTGTCTATGGATGTGTGTCTGTGTGTGTGTTTATCCCTGTGAGTGTCCGTGTGAGTGTGTGAGAGTTCCGGTTGCGTGTGTGTCCTGGTTATGCCTGTGGGTCCACGAGGCCATCTGTGTCCCCTCAGATGGTCTCCCTTATCACAGTCTATGGGGTGTGAGTGTGAGTGCCCCTGTGAGTGTTTCGGGTGAGGGTGTGTGTGTGTGTGTGAGTGTCCGGGTTTATGTGAGGTTTGGTTCTAGGAAACATCCTTCCCCTTCCCCTCCCCATATCTCCTCCCTTATTCCCACCGTGGGTTCGAATCCCAGGTGATTAGACCTGCCTAAGTCCATGGATCCAAGGTATCCATCCGTGGGCCCAACGGATTTCACCCCTTCCCCACTTTCCAAGGGCCAGGTCAATTCTAGCTATCCAGGAAACCTGTCGAAACAGAGGCAGCTACAGGAGGGGACACACAAATATTTGTGCCCTGCAGTTACACACCCGTTCCGACAGGCTCGATCGCAATCTATCCAGATGAGAACACGTTCTCTTCCGACTAGACCACACTGGAGTCGCTGTATGTCTCAAATTTGGTTCCTTTATTTATAGTTAGTATTTTTGGTGTATTAATTGATTTGTTTTAATTTTTTAATGACTTAGGTAGAGTGATTTAGGGAGTTGGGGGGAGGTCGGGTTGTGTGTGTAGTGGATTGTACGAGATCGTGGTTTGTTAGTATTTATCTAGTTGTGTTCACCTAGTTGTGCTTGCGAGGGTTGAGCTCTGCTCTTTCGGCCCGCCTCTCAACTGCCAATCAATCAATTATTAATAACTAATAAAAAAAAATTCGACATACACACACACACCCAGGAAGCAGCCCGCAACAGCTGTCTAACGCTCATTTACATATTTACTGCTAAGTAACAGAGGGCATCAGAATGATAGAAACTCTGCTGATTTCCGTTTGTGCCATCACCGGGGGATCGAATGAGCTAGGATTACGAGTCGGGAGCGACGTCCACTCAGCAATAAGCCCCCTAGTTTGTGTATTGGTGCAAAAGATAATTTGGGAGGAGTTAAGGGAAAGGAATGACGTTTGGTGGCCTTGAAAGCTCTGGAGGGGAGGGGGGTTGCCAGTTATGAATTAAAATTGTTATTTTTTAAGATAGGATATATATGCAAAAGACGTTGCGGTATATAGTAAGAAAAGTGTTTCTGACTGAAGTTAGGTACTGTGTGATTGACTTGTATGTTAGGAAAAAGAATATTTATTAGAAACTTAGATAATCTTTAGAAATGTTTCTTCTTAAATAGTTGCAAATTATTGTGTGAAAAGCCTATGGTTACCGTACCTTAAACAAACACTCGTGAGCACAATTAGTCCACGGGATTCAGAGAGAGTGAGAATGAACAGCGAAATAGTAACAAAAAATGTGACAATGAGGGGAAACTATGTCATTCAAACGTTAACCATATAAATTACAGTAACACTAACTGAGCGTCTACATACATATTCCTATCAATTTATGTTAACCATTTTAGGGTTGGTTAGGTTCGGTTATATATCTACATTAGTTTTAACTCAAATGAAAAGAACTTAACTCATACATAATGAAATGAACAGTTTTATCATTTCATAAGAAAAAAATTAGAGAAAATATATTAATTCAGGAAAACTTGGCTTATTAGGCAAATCGGGCCTTGCATAGTAGGCTGAGAAGTGCGTTCTTGCTACTAGGTACGACATATATATATATATATATATATATATATATATATATATATTATATATATATATATTATCTATATATTTTTTTTTTTTTTTTTTATTTATTTATTTTTAAAAATGTTATATTTATAAATATGTATGTATATTTAAATATTGATATATAACTGTGGGTTCAGGAGGCCATCTGTGTCCCCTCAGATGGTCTCCCTTATCACAGTTGTGTCTATGGATGGTGTCTGTGTGTGTGTTTATCCCTGTGAGTGTCCGTGTGAGTGTGTGAGAGTCCGGTTGCGTGTGTGTCCGGTTATGCCTGTGGGTCCACGAGGCCATCTGTGTCCCCTCAGATGGTCTCCCTTATCACAGTCTATGGGTGTGTGGAGTGAGTGCCCCTGTGAGTGTTCGGGTGAGGGTGTGTGTGTGTGTGTGAGTGTCCGGGTTTATGTGAGGTTTGGTTCTAGGAAACATCCTTCCCCTTCCCCTCCCCATATCTCCTCCCTTATTCCCACCGTGGGTTCGAATCCCAGGTGATTAGACCTGCCCTAAGTCCATGGATCCAAGGTATCCATCCGTGGGCCCAACGGATTTCACCCCTTCCCCACTTTCCAAGGGCCAGGGTCAATTCTAGCTATCCAGGAAACCTGTCGAAACAGAGGCAGCTACAGGAGGGGACACACAAATATTTGTGCCCTGCAGTTACACACCCAGTTCCGACAGGCTCGATCGCAATCTATCCAGATGAGAACACGTTCTCTTCCGACTAGACCACACTGGAGTCGCTGTATGTCTCAAATTTGGTTCCTTTATTTATAGTTAGTATTTTTGGTGTATTAATTGATTTGTTTTAATTTTTAATGACTTAAGTAGAGTGATTTAGGGAGTTGGGGGGGAGGTCGGGGTTGTGTGTGTAGTGGATTGTACGAGATCGTGGTTGTTAGTATTTATCTAGTTGTGTTCACCTAGTTGTGCTTGCGAGGGTTGAGCTCTGCTCTTTCGGCCCGCCTCTCAACTGCCAATCAATCAATTATTAATAACTAATAAAAAAAAATTCGACATACACACACACACCCAGGAAGCAGCCCGCAACAGCTGTCTAACGCTCATTTACATATTTACTGCTAAGTAACAGAGGGCATCAGAATGATAGAAACTCTGCTGATTTCCGTTTGTGCCATCACCGGGGGATCGAATGAGCTAGGATTACGAGTCGGGAGCGACGTCCACTCAGCAATAAAGCCCCCTAGTTTGTGTATTGGTGCAAAAGATAATTTGGGAGGAGTTAAGGGAAAGGAATGACGTTTGGTGGCCTTGAAAGCTCTGGAGGGGAGGGGGGTTGCCAGTTATGAATTAAAATTGTATTTTTTAAGATAGGATATATATGCAAAAGACGTTGCGGTATATAGTAAGAAAAGTGTTTCTGACTGAAGTTAGGTACTGTGTGATTGACTTGTATGTTAGGAAAAAGAATATTTATTAGAAACTTAGATATCTTTAGGAAATGTTTCTTCATTAAATAGTTTGCAAATTATGGTATGTGAAAAGCCTGATGGTTTCCCGTACCTAAACAAACACTCGTGAGCACATTAGTCCACGGGATTCAGAGAGAGTGAGAATGAACACGCGAAATAGTAACAAAAAATGTGACAATAGAGGGGGAAACTATGTCATTCAAACGTTCACCATATAAAATTACAGTAAACACTAACTGACGCTTTTCTACCATACATATTCCCTATCAATTTATGTTAACCATGTTAGGGTTGGTTAGGTTCGGTATATATATCTACATTAAGTTTACTCAAATGAAAAGAACTTAACTCATACATAATGAAATGCACAGTTTTATCATTTCATAACCGACACCAAAATTAGAGAAAATATATTAATTCAGGAACACCTTGGCTTATTAGGCAAATCGGGCCTTTGCCATAATAGGCTGAAGAAGTGCGTTCTTGCTACTAGGTACGACTTATAATATATATCATATATATATATATATATGTCGTACCTAATAGCCAGAACGCACTTCTCAGCCTACTATTCAAGGCCCGATTTGCCTAATAAGCCAAGTTTTCATGAATTAATGTTTTTTCGTCTACCTAACCTACCTAACCTAACCTAACCTAGCTTTTTTTGGCTACCTAACCTAACCTTACCTATAAATATAGGTTAGGTTAGGTTAGGTAGGGTTGGTTAGGTTCGGTCATATATCTACGTTAATTTTAACTTCAATAAAAAAAAATTGACTTTATACATAGAGAAAAGGGTTGCTTTATCATTTCATAAGAAAAAAATTATAGTAAATATATTAATTCAGGAAAACTTGGCTTATTAGGCAAATCGGGCCTTGAATAGTAGGCTGAGAAGTGAGTTCTGGCTACTAGGTACGACATATATATATATATATATATATATATATATATATATATATATATATATATATATATATATATATATATATATATATATTTTTTTTTTTTATTTTATTTATTTATTTTTTAAAAATGTTAAATTTATAAATATGTATGTATATTTAAATATTGATATATACCTGTGGGTTCAGGAGGCCATCTGTGTCCCCTCAGATGGTCTCCCTTATCACAGTTTGTGTCTATGGATGTGTGTCTGTTGTGTGTTTTATCCCTGTGAGTGTCCGTGTGAGTGTGTGAGAGTCCGGTTGCGTGTGTTGTCCGGTTATGCCTGTGGGTCCACGAGGCCATCTGTGTCCCCTCAGATGGTCCTCCCTTATCACAGTCCTATGGGTGAGTGTGAGTGCCCCTGTGAGTGGTTCGGGTGAGGGTGTGTGTGTGTGTGTGTGAGTGTCCGGGTTTATGTGAGGTTTTGGTTCTAGGAAACATCCCTTTCCCCTTCCCCTCCACCATAATATCCTCCCTTATTCCCCCCGTGGGTTCGAATCCCAGGTGATTAGACCTGCCCTAAGTCCATGGATCCAAGGTATCCATCCGTGGGCCCAACGGATTTCACCCCTTCCCCAATTTCCAAGGGCCCAGGTCAATTCTAAGCTATCCAGGAAACCTGTCGAAACAGAGGCAGCTACAGGAGGGGACACACAAATATTTGTGCCCTGCAGTTACACACCCATTCCGACAGGCTCGATCGCAATCTATCCAGATGAGAACACGTTCTCTTCCGACTAGACCACACTGGAGTCGCTGTATGTCTCAAATTTGGTTCCTTTATTTATAGTTAGTATTTTTGGTGTATTAATTGATTTGTTTTAATTTTTTAATGACTTAAGTAGAGTGATTTAGGGAGTTGGGGGGGAGGTCGGGTTGTGTGTAGGTGGATTGTACGAGATCGTGGTTTGTTAGTATTTATCTAAGTTGTGTTCACCTAGTTGTGCTTGCGAGGGTTAGCTCTGCTCTTTCGGCCCGCCTCTCAACTGCCAATCAATCAATTGATTAATAACTAATAAAAAAAAAATTCGACATACACACACACACCCAGGAAGCAGCCCGCAACAGCCTGTCCTAACGCTCATTTACATATTTACTGCTAAGTATACAGAGGGGGCATCAGAATGATTAGAAACTCTGCTGATTTCCGTTTGTGCCATCACCCGGGGGATCGAATGAGCTAGGATTACGAGTCGGGAGCGACGTCCACTCAGCAATAAAGCCCCCCTAGTTTGTGTATTGGTGCAAAAGATAATTTGGGAGGAGTTAGGGAAAGGAAGGACGTTTGGTGGCCTTGAAAGCTCTGGAGGGGAGGGGGTTGCCAGTTATGAATTAAAATTGTTATTTTTTAAGATAGGATATATATGCAAAAGACGTTGCGGTATATAGTAAGAAAGTGTTTCTGACTGAAGTTAGGTACTGTGTGATTGACTTGTATGTTAGGAAAAAGAATATTTATTAGAAACTTAGATAATCTTTAGAAATGTTTTTCTTAAATAGTTGCAAATTATTGTGTGAAAAGCCTATGGTTACCGTACCATTAACAAACACTCGTGAGCACAATTAGTCCAAGGGATTTCAGAGAGAGTGAGAATGAACAGCGAAATAGTAACAAAAAATGTGACAATGAGGGGAAAACTATGTCATTCAAACGTTAACCATATAAATTACAGTAACACTAACTGAGCGTCTACATACATATTCCTATCAATTTATGTTAACCATTTTAGGGTTGGTTAGGTTCGGTTATATATCTACATTAGTTTTTAACTCAAATGAAAAAGGAACTTAACTCATACATAATGAAATGAACAGTTTTATCATTTCATAAGAAAAAAATTAGAGAAATATATTAATTCAGGAAAACTTGGCTTATTAGGCAAATCGGGCCTTGCATAGTAGGCTGAGAAGTGCGTTCTTGCTACTAGGTACGACAATATATATATATATATATTATATATATATATATATATATATATATATATATATATATATATATATATATATATATATTTTTTTTTATTTTATTTATTTATTTTTTAAAAATGTTATATTTATAAATATGTATGTATATTTAAATATTGATATATACCTGTGGGTTCAGGAGGCCATCTGTGTCCCCTCAGATGGTCTCCCTTATCACAGTTTGTGTCTATGGATGTGTGTCTGTGTGTGTGTTTATCCCTGTGAGTGTCCGTGTGAGTGTGTGAGAGTCCGGTTGCGTGTGTGTCCGGTTATGCCTGTGGGTCCACGAGGCCATCTGTGTCCCCTCAGATGGTCTCCCTTATCACAGTCTATGGGTGTGTGTGAGTGTGAGTGCCCCTGTGAGTGTTCGGGTGAGGGTGTGTGTGTGTGTGAGTGTCCGGGTTTATGTGAGGTTTGGTTCTAGGAAACATCCTTCCCCTTCCCCTCCCCATATCTCCTCCCTTATTCCCACCGTGGGTTCGAATCCCAGGTGATTAGACCTGCCCTAAGTCCATGGATCCAAGGTATCCATCCGTGGGCCCAACGGATTTCACCCCTTCCCCACTTTCCAAGGGCCAGGTCAATTCTAGCTATCCAGGAAACCTGTCGAAACAGAGGCAGCTACAGGAGGGGACACACAAATATTTGTGCCCTGCAGTTACACACCCATTCCGACAGGCTCGATCGCAATCTATCCAGATGAGAACACGTTCTCTTCCGACTAGACCACACTGGAGTCGCTGTATGTCTCAAATTTGGTTCCTTTATTTATAGTTAGTATTTTTGGTGTATTAATTGATTTGTTTTAATTTTTTAATGACTTAAGTAGAGTGATTTAGGGAGTTGGGGGGGAGGTCGGGTTGTGTGTGTAGTGGATTGTACGAGATCGTGGTTTGTTAGTATTTATCTAGTTGTGTTCACCTAGTTGTGCTTGCGAGGGTTGAGCTCTGCTCTTTCGGCCCGCCTCTCAACTGCCAATCAATCAATTATTAATAACTAATAAAAAAAAATTCGACATACACACACACACCCAGGAAGCAGCCCGCAACAGCTGTCTAACGCTCATTTACATATTTACTGCTAAGTAACAGAGGGCATCAGAATGATAGAAACTCTGCTGATTTCCGTTTGTGCCATCACCGGGGGATCGAATGAGCTAGGATTACGAGTCGGGAGCGACGTCCACTCAGCAATAAAGCCCCCTAGTTTGTGTATTGGTGCAAAAGATAATTTGGGAGGAGTTAAGGGAAAGGAATGACGTTTGGTGGCCTTGAAAGCTCTGGAGGGGAGGGGGGTTGCCAGTTATGAATTAAAATTGTTATTTTTTAAGATAGGATATATATGCAAAAGACGTTGCGGTATATAGTAAGAAAAGTGTTTCTGACTGAAGTTAGGTACTGTGTGATTGACTTGTATGTTAGGAAAAAGAATATTTATTAGAAACTTAGATAATCTTTAGAAATGTTTCTTCTTAAATAGTTGCAAATTATTGTGTGAAAAGCCTATGGTTACCGTACCTTAAACAAACACTCGTGAGCACAATTAGTCCACGGGATTCAGAGAGAGTGAGAATGAACAGCGAAATAGTAACAAAAAATGTGACAATGAGGGGAAACTATGTCATTCAAACGTTAACCATATAAATTACAGTAACACTAACTGAGCGTCTACATACATATTCCTATCAATTTATGTTAACCATTTTAGGGTTGGTTAGGTTCGGTTATATATCTACATTAGTTTTAACTCAAATGAAAAGAACTTAACTCATACATAATGAAATGAACAGTTTTATCATTTCATAAGAAAAAAATTAGAGAAAATATATTAATTCAGGAAAACTTGGCTTATTAGGCAAATCGGGCCTTGCATAGTAGGCTGAGAAGTGCGTTCTTGCTACTAGGTACGACATATATATATATATATATATATATATAATATATATATTATATATATATATATATATATATATATATATATATATATTTTTATTTTATTTATTTATTTTTTAAAAATGTTATATTTATAAATATGTATGTATATTTAAATATTGATATATACCTGTGGGTTCAGGAGGCCATCTGTGTCCCCTCAGATGGTCTCCCTTATCACAGTTTGTGTCTATGGATGTGTGTCTGTGTGTGTGTTTATCCCTGTGAGTGTCCGTGTGAGTGTGTGAGAGTCCGGTTGCGTGTGTGTCCGGTTATGCCTGTGGGTCCACGAGGCCATCTGTGTCCCCTCAGATGGTCTCCCTTATCACAGTCTATGGTGTGTGTGAGTGTGAGTGCCCCTGTGAGTGTTCGGGTGAGGGTGTGTGTGTGTGTGAGTGTCCGGGTTTATGTGAGGTTTGGTTCTAGGAAACATCCTTCCCCTTCCCCTCCCCATATCTCCTCCCTTATTCCCACCGTGGGTTCGAATCCCAGGTGATTAGACCTGCCCTAAGTCCATGGATCCAAGGTATCCATCCGTGGGCCCAACGGATTTCACCCCTTCCCCACTTTCCAAGGGCCAGGTCAATTCTAGCTATCCAGGAAACCTGTCGAAACAGAGGCAGCTACAGGAGGGGACACACAAATATTTGTGCCCTGCAGTTACACACCCATTCCGACAGGCTCGATCGCAATCTATCCAGATGAGAACACGTTCTCTTCCGACTAGACCACACTGGAGTCGCTGTATGTCTCAAATTTGGTTCCTTTATTTATAGTTAGTATTTTTGGTGTATTAATTGATTTGTTTTAATTTTTTAATGACTTAGTAGAGTGATTTAGGGAGTTGGGGGGGAGGTCGGGTTGTGTGTAGTGGATTGTACGAGATCGTGGTTTGTTAGTATTTATCTAGTTGTGTTCACCTAGTTGTGCTTGCGAGGGTTGAGCTCTGCTCTTTCGGCCCGCCTCTCAACTGCCAATCAATCAATTATTAATAACTAATAAAAAAAAATTCGACATACACACACACACCCAGGAAGCAGCCCGCAACAGCTGTCTAACGCTCATTTACATATTTACTGCTAAGTAACAGAGGGCATCAGAATGATAGAAACTCTGCTGATTTCCGTTTGTGCCATCACCGGGGGATCGAATGAGCTAGGATTACGAGTCGGGAGCGACGTCCACTCAGCAATAAAGCCCCCTAGTTTGTGTATTGGTGCAAAAGATAATTTGGGAGGAGTTAAGGGAAAGGAATGACGTTTGGTGGCCTTGAAAGCTCTGGAGGGGAGGGGGGTTGCCAGTTATGAATTAAAATTGTTATTTTTTAAGATAGGATATATATGCAAAAGACGTTGCGGTATATAGTAAGAAAAGTGTTTCTGACTGAAGTTAGGTACTGTGTGATTGACTTGTATGTTAGGAAAAAGAATATTTATTAGAAACTTAGATAATCTTTAGAAATGTTTCTTCTTAAATAGTTGCAAATTATTGTGTGAAAAGCCTATGGTTACCGTACCTTAAACAAACACTCGTGAGCACAATTAGTCCACGGGATTCAGAGAGAGTGAGAATGAACAGCGAAATAGTAACAAAAAATGTGACAATGAGGGGAAACTATGTCATTCAAACGTTAACCATATAAATTACAGTAACACTAACTGAGCGTCTACATACATATTCCTATCAATTTATGTTAACCATTTTAGGGTTGGTTAGGTTCGGTTATATATCTACATTAGTTTTAACTCAAATGAAAAGAACTTAACTCATACATAATGAAATGAACAGTTTTATCATTTCATAAGAAAAAAATTAGAGAAAATATATTAATTCAGGAAAACTTGGCTTATTAGGCAAATCGGGCCTTGCATAGTAGGCTGAGAAGTGCGTTCTTGCTACTAGGTACGACATATATATATATATATATATATATATATAATATATATATATTATATATATATATATATATATATATATATATATATATATTTTTATTTTATTTATTTATTTTTTAAAAATGTTATATTTATAAATATGTATGTATATTTAAATATTGATATATACCTGTGGGTTCAGGAGGCCATCTGTGTCCCCTCAGATGGTCTCCCTTATCACAGTTTGTGTCTATGGATGTGTGTCTGTGTGTGTGTTTATCCCTGTGAGTGTCCGTGTGAGTGTGTGAGAGTCCGGTTGCGTGTGTGTCCGGTTATGCCTGTGGGTCCACGAGGCCATCTGTGTCCCCTCAGATGGTCTCCCTTATCACAGTCTATGGGTGTGTGTGAGTGTGAGTGCCCCTGTGAGTGTTCGGGTGAGGGTGTGTGTGTGTGTGAGTGTCCGGGTTTATGTGAGGTTTGGTTCTAGGAAACATCCTTCCCCTTCCCCTCCCCATATCTCCTCCCTTATTCCCACCGTGGGTTCGAATCCCAGGTGATTAGACCTGCCCTAAGTCCATGGATCCAAGGTATCCATCCGTGGGCCCAACGGATTTCACCCCTTCCCCACTTTCCAAGGGCCAGGTCAATTCTAGCTATCCAGGAAACCTGTCGAAACAGAGGCAGCTACAGGAGGGGACACACAAATATTTGTGCCCTGCAGTTACACACCCATTCCGACAGGCTCGATCGCAATCTATCCAGATGAGAACACGTTCTCTTCCGACTAGACCACACTGGAGTCGCTGTATGTCTCAAATTTGGTTCCTTTATTTATAGTTAGTATTTTTGGTGTATTAATTGATTTGTTTTAATTTTTTAATGACTTAGTAGAGTGATTTAGGGAGTTGGGGGGGAGGTCGGGTTGTGTGTGTAGTGGATTGTACGAGATCGTGGTTTGTTAGTATTTATCTAGTTGTGTTCACCTAGTTGTGCTTGCGAGGGTTGAGCTCTGCTCTTTCGGCCCGCCTCTCAACTGCCAATCAATCAATTATTAATAACTAATAAAAAAAAATTCGACATACACACACACACCCAGGAAGCAGCCCGCAACAGCTGTCTAACGCTCATTTACATATTTACTGCTAAGTAACAGAGGGCATCAGAATGATAGAAACTCTGCTGATTTCCGTTTGTGCCATCACCGGGGGATCGAATGAGCTAGGATTACGAGTCGGGAGCGACGTCCACTCAGCAATAAAGCCCCCTAGTTTGTGTATTGGTGCAAAAGATAATTTGGGAGGAGTTAAGGGAAAGGAATGACGTTTGGTGGCCTTGAAAGCTCTGGAGGGGAGGGGGGTTGCCAGTTATGAATTAAAATTGTTATTTTTTAAGATAGGATATATATGCAAAAGACGTTGCGGTATATAGTAAGAAAG